>NC_047526.1:4825006-4890831 GCF_902827115.2 Pseudochaenichthys georgianus
TAGCACTAGCAGTAATGCTAGCAGCACCAGTGAGCAAGGGACCGCCGTCAGCACTGGACAGAGACAGACGAGCATTATTGATTTTTCCAAGCGCCACGTACGGACAAAGAAGACAGCAGCATAACAGACTTGCTTATCAACTTCTCGTCAAGGATGTTCGACCACTTTCTGCCCTTCCGGAGAAGGCTTCAGGGACATATGAAAGTTTTTCGAGCCAGGCTATAAAGATCCCGTCACATGCTACACTTTGGAGCAACATCATGCTACAGTACAACACTGTGAAATAGCGAGGATTGCAAATGAGATGAAAGATAAAAGTGTCTCACTAACCACTGATCTGTGGACATCTTGCACCATGGATTCATACATCACCATAACTGCCCACTACATCACAGACACCTGGGAGATACAATCCAGAGTGCTGCGAAATTCGCGGAGGACAGCGAATAATGTGTTGCGCAATGGATTTACGTGGCATTTAAGTTTGCGAGTTTTTTGCTGTACATTTTGGTGAGTCCAGTTACCGTTTCTTATTTACGAAGTCACTGTTTGTTATGTACTAGGCACTGTTTGTTATTTACTCAGCCATGTCACACAAATTTAAAATAAAATACAGTTGAACACCTCTCTTTGTGTGTCTTTATTATGACACAACGACTAGTCGACTGCTATTTTTGAAAAATAGTCGACTAGTAAATATTGGTGGTGTGTGTGTGTGTGTGTGGTGTGTGTGTGTGTGTGTGTGTGGTGTGTGTGTTGTGTGTGTTGTGTGTGTGTGTGTGTGTGTGTGTGGTGTGTGTGTGTGTGTGTGTGTGTGTGTGTGTGTGTGTGTGTGTGTGTGTGTGTGTGTGTGTGTGTGGTCTAGCATTCCTACACTTGTGGGGACCTAAATCTGTTTACATAGTCACGTGTGGGGACTGGCTTCCCTTATGGGGACAAATTGGAGGTCCCCATAAGGGGGATCATTAATTTTAGGGTGAAGACTTGGTTAGGTTTAGGGTTAGGTTAAGGTTAGGGTTAGGGTTAGGCATGTGTTGGTTAAGGTTAGGATAAGTCTCCAGGAAATGCATGTAAGTCAATGTCCCCTGAAGTGATGTATACATGGTGTGTGTGTGTGTGTGTGTGTGTGTGTGTTGTGTGTGTGTGTGTGTGTGTGTGTGTGTGTGTGTGTGTGTGTGTGTGTGTGTGTGTGTGTGGTGTGTGTGTGTGTGTGTGTGTGTGTGTGTGTGTGTGTGTGTGTGTGTGTGTGTGTGTGTGTGTGTGTGTGTGTGTGTGTGTGTGGATTAATTTCTAATGAATAAAGACGGGGGAAAAAGCCTTATGTAATGTCATGAGGTTGGCTCTCCATCAAGTGTAGCAATCTTCCACCCACCAAATCCAGATTAATTGTGTGTGTGTGTGTGTGTGGTGTGTGGTGTGTGTGTGTGTGTGTGTGTGTGTGTGTGTGTGTGTGTGTGTGTGTGTGTGTGTGTGTGTGTGTGTGTGTGTGTGTGTGTGTGTGTGTGTGTGTGTGTCCTAACCCTATCTCTCCCTTCACTGTCCTCACTGTCAAACAGAATAGCCCTAACAGCCTGATCGTGTCCCTTCTGCCCAGAACATGTTTTGGGTCCATTTCCTGTAAATATCAGTAGATGTAAAAACATTGATTAGGTTTATCACTTTACAGCTGAGCACACTTGTTTGATATTGCCTGGAAAAAGGTGGTCAAGTGTTGCCCTGAGACAACGAACAAAAAACATAGTTTTAGCTAATTAATAAATACATAATAAGTCTTTAAACAATCAAATATACTTATTTACGTATTCATGCACATGCATGTCTTTTTTATTTTAAGTTGTGTACATTTCTAATATGTTAAAAAGTTAAATGTATCTTACCAAGTGGTGGCCCTGAGTCCCCTGCAGCTTTGCTTGCAGAAAGGACTGCTCCACCCCCAGACAAAATGCCACACCCATATAATGCCCTCATTTTATTGGACACCAGCATGTCAGGTGACATTGTGTATTTAAAAAAAAAAAACATTTAGAGGGCCAGTGTGAGGTCGAAAAAAGTGGTTTGTTGCCTGAGGGCAACAGTATGCCACAGGGTTAAAATGACTCCACCACATAGTCTTATCAAGGTTTAGCATGTGCTGCCCTCTAGTGGTTAAATGGATTATTACACAATAGGTTTTTTTTCAAGATAATAACACATGGTTAGATGTTTTTTAATTGTTTCAATCCTCCTCAGTCTTTATTGATAGAAGTATACAAATACAAATAAAGTAAAAGGGAAGAAATTATTATGTCAGATGTGTCGTTTAATTTCCATCCGCAGTCGCTGGGCAGGCACAATCAAATATTTCAAAATGGCACATAAAAAAATTGAACAACATAATAAATAACAGCACATTTATCAGTTCACTATAAAATGTAATTCATTTGAATCAAAAATCCTGAATCACGGTCAAAGTGATGTTGGAAAGACTGCTTATTCCTTAATATCTTTGTTGTTGTTGTTACATGGTAGAAATGGTGATAAAAGCAGTCTCCCTCAATGGGGGATAAATCTGTGGGGGGTAAATCTGAGTTTAGAGCAGACTGTGAGGTTCTGTTGAAAAATGCTCCTCATTTGTGGACGGGTGACTTTGTTAATGATCTCCAATACCAATCAAACCCCTGCAAACGGAATGGGAGGTTATATATATTGTTGGGGAAATATTTTCCTTTGACCCAGTTGATCAGTTTGTACTGACCTCACTGAGCACAGGCCTGCAACCTTGGGCTGCTTCCCTCTCAGTGTGTCGTCTCCCTGTTCCTGCCTGCTGGCGTCAGCTGATAGAGGTGTTACTATAGTGTTTGATCTTGTTATGCATGTTGATTGTTCTCTCTGAACGAGCTAAATACATGGGTCTGGGGTATATCTTCAGAATTGGTTTGGCATCTCAACCTGTGACACCTCGTGGCACAGCTCATGTCTTGTGAATTCTCCGGCCGAAGCTCCAAATAAACCATCAGTGTTTGCCATCAAAGTTCCTGCTCCCCGCGTGTCTCTCTGAGTTTCGTCTCCATTGGTTCAGAAGTTGCCATCACATACAGTAAATGGTCTGCATATGAACTACAAATAACGATCTATACCTAAAATTGACTTGTATTGCATAAATGTAGAGCTATATATATCAATATAATTGTAGTGATAGTTGTGGGGGAAACTTCTGTAGCAATGGAGAGTCAGAACTCAGAGAGACACGAGGAGAGCTGGAGCTTTGATGGCACACACTGACGGTTGATTTGGAGTTACGGCCGGAGAATTGACGAGACAGGTGGTGTGTCACGAGTTGACACAGCGGTAGCCAAACCAATTCTGAAGAACTCTTTCTGCAGTTCGAGGTTTTAACTCGTTCGGAGTGTAATAATCAATTTATCAGTGAGACTAAACAGTTATGGACCCTGAATCTAACTAGAGCTCTCGTCCATAGGAAAGAATGTGCGCCAGGGAACCTTCGTCCCTGAACAGTAAACTACCTCATGGCGGCTTGTGCTCTGTCACAGACTGGCAACAACAATGCGCCCAAGCTGCTCCTCCTTAAGAGAGATAATAATACATTTATAAAGCGGTTTTCCTGGTGCTCAAAGCACTTACAAGCAAGTAAATCAAAATAACAACAAAAGTAGAAAGTGCTAAGCTAGGTGGAATAAGGGCGAGGGGTTAGTGGATTAGGAGTTGAAGGCAAGAGTGAAAAGGTGAGTTTTGAGGTGTTGTTTGAATGATGTGAGAGTGTTGGGATCTGACGTGGCTGGGGAGGGAGTTCCAGAGTGTGGGCGAGGCTGCTGCGAAGGCCCTGTCACCCCAGGTCCGGAGCTTTGTCCTGAAGGACTGCAGTAGGTTAGCTTCAGCAGACCTGAGGCGACGGGTGGGGGTGTGTCGTTGGATGAGGTCACAGAGGTACGGAGGGGCAAGGTTGTTGAGGGCTTTGAAAGTGAAAAGTAATATTTGAAAGTCAATGCGGTGTTTGATGGGGAGCCAGTGGAGGTCCTGGAGGATAGGGGTGATGTGGTCGGAGCGTCGGGTGGAGGTGAGCAAGCGGGCAGCTGAGTTTTGGACATATTGAAGTTTTTTTCATCATCATCTTTATTTTAAAGAGACTCTTGGTCCATTATTACAAAACATACAACACTCAAATATAAATTAAAAAAGGCAGTTATACCAATGTTTCCACAGAGGTGACTGGTATCGTGCAGCACTGAGACACGGATTTGACAGCAGCATCATGACAGAGTTATGAGAGACATTCAATCGGCAGATGAATTTGTACATCAGATCTCTCAAAAGAGCATGGAACGTGTCGACTCGTGCATTACAGAACATTTCACTTGCACTGCACCACCTTGGCTTTCTAAGCAGTATACGCAAACAGTCATTATATGCAACCTGGAGCTTCCGGAGGCTCGCCTTCTTATACTTGACCCACAAGGGGGCAGTAGAGAGAGGAGTGCAATAAGCTCTAAAGAGGTTCACCTTAACCTCATCTGAACACCAAGACAATTTTCTAGCCAACATGTTGGCTTGTATATATAAGACACGCTGCAGTGATTGGGTCAGAGCCGCATGCTTTGTTATCAGCTAGCTGTGCAATGCTCCATAAACCTCTTTAGCTGAGATTCCCACTGCGTCACTTTGCACAACACTACCAACCTTAGGGGTCAATTTTAACACAATTAAGTATAGTAGAGTAATGTTGCCTCCACAACTCAGCTATGTTATCGCTCCAGATACTCCCTCTGTGGTACACGGTAACGACGTACTGGCCCTGTTCAGAGCTCTCACCTCCTTCCAGAAGCCAGTCACATCATTATGAAGGAGCTTTTCAGCCATAGAGTCCGCTCTCAATGTTTCTGTATGTGTGTTGACATAACGAACTGCATATTTATATCTAGCATTTGTACGCTTTTTGAGATCCAGGACAGGCCCCTCTCTGGGCCTTCCTGCCTGGACCCAGGCCCCAAAAGCATTCTTGGCTTCAGCGTATTGATCAGCCACATGTTTATTCCACCCTGGCTGGACGTTGTGTCTCTTCCTAGAGTAGGTACAGCCCGGTCTACTGGCCTCCCATACAGCTCCCACAATACAATCATACATGTTACAGAGGTCTTCACGTAAGAGCTTTCATTACAACCCACATCAACTTTGGGTAGATATACATCACTCAATAGGACATCAGTTCTCCCATAGTACAATAGCCTATCCTCATTTGTGAGCTTGGACCAATCCACTTTAGTGGTACAGGCATTTTTAACCTCCTGAGACATCTCAGGGAGACTATCACGATCTAGTGACATTATAAAAGGAATGTGATCTGACATTGATGCCTCATACACAATCTCAATTGATCTTACAATGTCATGGGCATTAGCAGTGCTTATGCAATGGTCAAGCCATGAAGTTGTATGCCAGGCCTCGCTTATATATGAATAGCTATCTGTAGGCAGAAGTATTTGGCTTGATAATATAAGATTGTTGTCATCACAGAACTGTAGCATATGCTTAGCAAACAAGGACCTTTTGTCTGATATGTCAGCATTCATATCACCCACTACATAAACACTGGAGGAATGACTATCAACAATAAAAGAATGTATAAAAGCAAGTCTGTTCAGGTATTCATCTTCATTATGCTGTGACTCATATGGTGTATATACATTGAGAATGCTAAACTCCTTGTTATTCATTTGGATCTGTACAGCAATACACCAGTCAACTTCAAGCCTGATGACATTAATGACGGCGTCCAGTTTTTTGTGCCACAGGATAGCCACTCCCCCTGCTATCCTTCCTCTCACTATTCCCAGAGATAGGTCCGTAGTGGACTCACCAGCCCCGTGAAAATTGCAGTATGAATGCAGGTGATCCAAAAAGTATGCTGTTGCAGTAATCCAGTCGGGATGTTATAAAGGCATGGATCAGAGTTTCAGCAACGGGCGATGAGAGGGAGGGTCTGATACGGGAGATTGTTCTTTAAATGGAAGAAAGCGTTTTTTTATGACCTGGTTGACGTGAAGGAGGAAAGTGAGGGTGGGGTCGAGGATGATGCCAAGGTTACGGATGTGAGTGGAGGGGTTGACAATTGAGCCATCGATGGTAAGAGAAAAATCTTGGGTTGAGCGGGTAAGTGAGTTTGGGCCAAAGATTATGAGTTCCGATTTGTCAGTTACCATCCATCCATCCATCTTCTCCCGCTTATCCGTGGTCGGGTCGCGGGGTAGCAGTTCCAGCAGAGAGCCCCAAACTTTCTTTTCCCTGGCGACATCCACCAGCTCTGACAACGGTGCGGTAAAGCGACTGCAGTACCGCTCCCGCTGCTCCGATTCTCCGGCCCATCTCATGCTCCATTGTTCCCTCACTCGAGAACAAGACCCCGAGATACTTGAACTCCTTCACTTGGGGTAAGGACTCATTCCCTACTTGGAGTGGACAGTCCATCGGTTTCCTGCTGAGAACCATGGCCTCGGATTTGGAGGTGCTGATCCTCATCCAAGCCGCTTCACACTCGGTTGCGAACCGATCCAGTGAGTGCTGAAGGTCGTAGACCGATGAAGCCATCAGAACCACATCATCTGCAAAAAGCAGTGGTGCAATCCTTAGTCCACCGAACTGCAGACCCCCTCCCCCATGACTACGCCTCGAAATCCGATCCATGTATATTACAAACAGGATTGGTGACAAAGCGCAGCCCTGGCGGAGGCCAACCCTCACCGGAAATGGGTCCGACTTACTGCCGAGGACCCGGACACAGCTCTCACTTTGGGAGTACAGAGATTGGATGGCCCTGAGTAGAGACCCCCTCACCCCATACTCCCGCAGCACCTCCCACAGTAACTCCCTGGGAACTCGGTCATACGCCTTCTCCAAGTCAAAACACATGTAGACCGGATAAGCGTACTCCCAGGCCCCCTCCACGATCCTTGCGAGAGTAAAAAGCTGTTCCGTCGTTCCACGACCAGGACGGAATCCGCATTGTTCCTCCTCAATCTGAGGTTCGACAATCGGCCTGAAACTCCTTTCGAGTACCTTAGAGTAAACTTTCCCGGGGAGGCTGAGTAGTGTGATGCCTCTGTAATTGGCAGACACCCTCTGATCCCCCTTTTTAAAAAGGGGAACCACCACCCCGGTCTGCCACTCCTTCGGTACTGTTTCCGACTTCCACGCAATGTTGACGAGACGTGTCAACCATGACAGTCCCTCAACACCCAGAGCCTTCAGCATTTCTGGGTGGATCTCATCCACCCCCGGGGCTTTGCCACTGTGGAGTTGTTTAACGACCTCAGTGACCTCTCCCCGGGAGATTGGTGTTGATCCCCCGTCATACTCCAGCTCTGCCTCTAACATAGAGGGCGGAGTTGTCGGGTTCAGGAGTTCCTCAAAGTGTTCCTTCCAACGCCCTAACACTCCATCAGTTGAGGTCAACAACGTCCCATCCTTACTGTACACAGCTTGGATGGTTCCCTGCTTCCCCCTCCTGAGGTGTCGGACAGTTTTCCAGAACAACTTTGGTGCCACCCGAAAGTCCTTCTCCATGTCTTCTCCGAACTTCTCCCACACCCGCTGCTTTGCCTCGGCCACAGATGAGGCTGCTGCCCTTCGGGCCTGTCGGTACCTTGCAACTGCTTCGGGAGTCCCCCGGGATAACAAATCCCTGAAGGCCTCCTTCTTCAGTCGGACGGCTTCCCTGACCACCGGTGTCCACCAGGAGGTTCGAGGGTTACCGCCCCTTGAGGCACCTAGGACCTTGAGACCACAGCTCCCCGCCGCGGCTTCGGCAATAGAGGCTTTGAACACCGACCACTCTGGTTCAATGTCCCCAACCCCCACAGGAATGCCTGAAAATCTCCGCCGGAGGTGTGAGTTGAAGGCCTCCTGAAATTGGGCCTCCTCCAGACGTTCCCAGTTCACCCGAACTACACCTTTGGGCTTACCAGGTCTATCCAGAGGCTTCCCCCGCCACTCGACCCAACTCACCACCAGATGGTGATCATTTGACAACTCCGCCCCTCTCTTTACCCGAATGTCCAAAACATACGGCCTCAGGTCCGATGATACGATAACGAAATTGATCATGGACCTTCTGCCTATGGTGATCTGGTACCACATACACTTATGAGCATCCTTATGTTCGAACATGGTGTTTGTTATGCCCAATCCATGACTAGCACAGAAGTCCAGTAACAAACCACCACTCCGGTTCAGATCAGGGGGGCCGTTCCTCCCAATCACGCCCCTCCAAGTTTCTCCATCATTGCCCACATGTGCGTTGAAGTCTCCCAGCAAGACTAAAGAGTCCCCTTCAGGAGCCACATACAGGACTCTTTCCAGGGTCTCCAAGAAGGTTGTATACTCTGAACTGCTGTTGGGTGTATAAGCACACACAACAGTCAGAGTTTTCCCCCCCATAACCCACAGGCGTAGGGAGGCGACCCTCTCGTCCACTGGGGTAAACTCCAACAACGAAGCGCCCAACCGGGCACTTGTGAGTATCCCCACACCCGCCCGGCGCCTCACACCTTGAGCAACTCCGGAGAAGAATAGAGTCCAACACCTATCCAGAAGTAAGGTTCCAGAGCTGACGCTGTGTGTAGAGGTGAGCCCAACCAGATCCAACTGGTAACGCTCCACCTCCCGCACAAGCTCCGCCTCCTTCCCCCCCAGAGAGGTGACGTTCCACGTCCCCAAAGCCAGCTTCTGCCGCCCGGGTCTGGTCCATCGAGACCCTCCGCTTTCACTGCCACCCTTCTGGCAGTGCACCCAACCCCATCGCTGTTTCCCGTAGGTGGTGGGCCCGCGGGACGGAGAAGCGGAGGTGTTGCCCACGTTGCCTTTTCGGGCTGGGCCCAGCCGGGCTCCGTGGCAAGCCCGGCCACCAGACGCTCGCCGACGAGTCCTCCTTCTGGGCCTGGCTCCAGAAAGGGACCCCAAGCTTCCTCCGGGCCGGGTATCCTCACTTCTTGTTCTTGTTTCTTTCATGAGGTCTTTTGAACCAATCTTAGTCTGGCCCCTTGCCTGAGACCAATTTGCCATGAGAGACCCTACCAGGAACACAAGGTTCCAGACAACACAGCCCCCAGGTTCATCAGGGCATACAAACCTCTCTACCACGGTAAGGTGCTGGTTCTTCAGAGAGGGATTTGTCAGTTACATTTTAGAAAATTGTTTTGCATCCAAATTGTAATGTCAGTGAGGCAGGTGCTGAGCTGGGAGTGTGTGGTTGGAGAAATTGATTGTGTTGAGAGGTAGAGCTGTGTGTCATCAGCATAACAGTGGAACTGGAGTTGGTGTTGACGGAGGATGTATCCAATTGGGAGGATGTAGATAATGAACTGAAGGGGACCAAGTACAGAACCCTGAGGGATGCCATGATTGACAGGGGCTGTGGGGGATTTGGAGTTGTTAATGGAGATGAATTGATGTCTGTCAGAGAGATAGGATTTAAACCAGGAGAGGGCAGTACCGGTAATGCCAATGGAAGACTGGAGGCGGGTGATGAGGATGGAATGGTTGATCGTGTCAAATGCGGCTGTTAGGTCAAGGAGAATGAGAATAGAGAGGGAACCAGAGTCAGCAGAGAGGAGAATGTCGTTGGTCACCTACAATAGGGCAGATTCTGTGCTGTGGCGAGTACGGAAACCACATTGAAAAGGTTCACGAAGGTTATTGCAGTCCAGATGGGATTTTAGTTGGGAAGCAACAGTTTGCTCCAGAATGTTTGACAGGAATGGGAGGTTAGAGATGGACCGGTAGTTATTGAGGGAATCAGGGTTGAGACCAGGTTTTTTGAGTATGGGAGTGACAGCAGCGAGTTTCAGAGCAGGGGGGACGAGTCCAGTGTACGGAGAGGAGTTAATGACTGTGGTGATAAGATGAGTGAGTTGGCAGAAAAACCTAGTGTCCGCAGAAAGTATTAAAAATAATGATTAAAAAAAAAATTATTTAGAAAATATATAAAATATATTTTAAGATCATGTTTAATCATCTGATTCTTCTGCATATTGCTGTTTTAGTCTGTGTTCTTCTAATTAGTGTCTACAGTGTGTGCCTATTGAGCTGTTCAGAGCCATGTGGGACAAAACCCGATCATGCCCCTCCCTCTCACTGTCTAAGTGAACTGTGACTTTAAAAACTACACTGCGCATGCTCAGAGTATTTTTCAATTTAATGTGTGTGGCAAAAAAATAATGACCATAGGGGCACTGAGCTGCCATCCCCACCATACATCATCTCACATCATTCAGAGCTGATTGGCTGTAAGTACGTGTGCCGCGAAAAGTGGAGTGTGTGAGGAGACGAGAGACCCGGAAGTAAACTGCGCATGGCTTCCCTCGACAAAAAAGCAATGAGATTTCTCCATAGGATTTTAGAAAATAGCTCCAAATAAGATCTGTGGGAAACAAACCTGTTAGATAAATGCACGTTTTGTTCAGCCGGATAATATCCACATGTCTACCCTACTTTCATCATTTTCTAATCATAAATCTATCGATTAGATGTATGATACTTTTGAAACTAGAATATAAGGAGGACTTTTACAAAAAAGTAATAGAGATGTTTGTCCAGAAGGATAGGCAAATGGACTTCATCTTCAAGTCAAGGTAAGACCACCATTTTATTGAAAATGGGATCTTACTAAGAGAGAACAATTAAATATTTAAATGATAAAATTACATTTGTTAGGTATCCAATTTGTTGAACTGTCTGTTTAAAATTAAAAAAGCTTTTGAAAATAATATTATATTTTGATTTAGGTCAAAATATAATATTTGTAAACCTGAAGAGTCAGTGCCTCACCAGCCATGAACCTCACTGCACGTCACTGCAGAAGCTTATATATAGACATCTAAGTTTTTTGTGCCCCACCACTTTTGTCCATATAAAAACGCCACAGAGAGAGGTGTTTTGTATTGTTTGAGATATTGTCAGAGGTGTGATGGATGTACACAGCTAATGTAAAGAGACCCAGGCCTCAGACAGAAGCTGCCCTCTGAGCTGTCAGCAGACGGCCCTGCTGTAATGGATTTACTGTTGCCATGTTGTTTTTTAATAATCTATCAAACAATATAAGAGGATCAAACATAATCTAAGGCTGCAAAGGAAAATGAAAGCCTGCCTTTGGATAATCCTACAAACAGCATATCTTACAACAAAGCAGAGCTCGTCAACCTCCACTGCCCATGGACATTAATACTGTCCACACAGCATAATATCCACAGACTCACCAAAGAACACACACTGTTACAAACTGAAACATTGACTTTTATTACATGTATTATGTCAACATATTTCATATAACTGTATTAGGTTAGTTAAAAGCAATAATATTTAGTTGAATTCATTATGTAAACTTAATATTATGAAGTCAACATAAAACAATGTCAGTGCACAACTCAAACAGAAAGGTGTTCAAACAGCAATACGTTATGAATATGAAATAGGTAATATGGAGCAGTACCGTATGTGCTGTATAAAACAGGAGAGCTGGGTCTAGACAACAGAGGTTTGTATGGAATAAGACAAGAGGTAAGTAAATAAAACAGGAAATGGAAAACGAGACATGACAATGCAGAGACTGACTAGAGATGAAGGATCAAAATAAACAGACACGACCAGACGTGAAAAAACATGAACATGACAGACATAAATAATACATAAACATAACTAATACATTTGACGAGACACAACAATAACCAACACACATTAGAAATAATTGGTAAATTGCTTCCTTTTAAAATCTATATGGGTTGTTTCAGATGATTTGTTGAAATATACAAATATATAAATCTAAGTAATAATCAGTCTGATGTTAGGGATTTGCTTCCTGGTTCCCATTAAATCTTTGACACATGCATATGAAAGGGCGCAGAGATCATATCCTGCATCCCTGTGACCTTCACAGGTGTCAGCTGTTGACACCAGGCGGAGAAAACGTGCCCTGCGTTCCTGCTCAGACTGCACCGAGCGCACGGAGATCAAATCCGAGCCATCTCACGCGGAGGATTTGTGGCGAAATATAGCCTCCCCCTCCTCTTTGAGATTAAATGCCGTGGCATCCATGTATAGAATCTCACTGTGTGTATGGCGCAACGCGAGTGCAGAATGCGCCTTCTGTGCGGGAAAAGTTGTGGGAGTAAGTGGCAGTTGTGAGACTTCTGGAGAGGGCTGCTGGACACCATGCACACGGACGTGATGCTGCTCAGCCTGCTGCTGTGGACGGGCGCTATGTCCGGGGGAACGTGTCAGAGAGGAGAAGCCGCTCAGCCACACCGTCAGGGCAGGTCAGTGCAGGATGAGAGAAAGGACATTATGTGCGTAAATACGCGTGAAGCTCAAAATGGTCATTCCAATTCATTTAATTGTGTTAAACACTCAAGTGTCTTATTTTTGATTAAAACGAAAGTCAGCGAAATGTCCAGATGTATGATTGTAGGCTACCTAATGCTTATCAGTATTTTAACACGTGATAAACTATTTCATTTCTAAAGAGGGCAGATAGTACTGAATTGTCCCTGGCAATCATTTGGAAAATATAATTTCTTTAATCTCTAAATATTACACTATTTTTGTTCTATATATCTTGTCAATTTACAGAACCTTTTTCCCATGAGCAGAAACATATACAACACATACACGTTCTTAAAGTCTAGGGGTTTATAAATACATTAGAATGAACTAATAATTCATCAAAATCCATAAATGCTCAATTTAAAGAGGTTACTTCCCGTAAAGACGCAAAGGGAAGGGGGGAATAATAGGTACAAGTCCATGTGTGCTGACTCAATAGAGATAACATTATATAATGGGAGAATACATTGTTACACTACAACACCTCAAATCCCCAATTCAATGTATTTTATCATCAGGATTTCTTTCCTTTAACCAAATAAAGTAACTCCCACCATATATTGGTGCCTAAAATCCCCCCCATGTAAAAAAAAAAAAAAAGTACCTTTGCATCTTCATTCAAGCGCATTTAAAACAAAAACTGGAGAAAAATAAGAGACCTTTGAAGATTAAGCTTTTTATTTGAGCGGTCATTCGTTTAAGACCAATTGACAAAACAGGCTCAACTCGAGGTCCTCTCTCAGGTTTGTTTAGGAACTCTGGACTCACTCAGTCCTCATCAGCAGATCCAGTTGTGGAATTTAAATGTTAGATGATCTGTACTTGGTTCTGCTGACCTGTTTGATATGCTTCTTATTGTTCTTCACGTGCTGTTTGAGGTGTGTGGATGATCCAGCTGCTGCCTGCCTTCACAGCCTCTCATGTTTCACTATCATTTCACTGACTCAGCACAACGTCGTTTTAGGGGCGTCGCAGCCATTATATCAGGGTGGGACAAGTCCCCCCCACTTTTTCAAAGGATTAGTTTAGGACCCCCCCCCCCCACTTTTACCATGTGGAAAGTCCGTGAATCGGTCTATCCACTCACCGCACTTTGTAGAGCGCTGTGTCAGAGCTTCACTATCAAATCCATTCCACTTGCTTATTGAGAGAATGCCCAAATCAATGAAACTCCGTACCATGTTTTCACTGCTACTTTGTACCAAGGCAGATTCTCCCATAGCGCGCGCATGTTCAAGGAGTGTTGCCATCATAGACGGTTGCCATAGTTGGACAGTTCAGATCTGTTGTATGAAGCGATGCCGGTAGCGGAGGTAAGGCACACACACACCAAGTGTTCAGGACATTGTTAATACAGCGAAAATCAAAGCTGACGATCTCTTGGTTGGTTTGATATGTGTTCTCCCCCAGACAACATGGATATAAGAAAAGTCTTCAGCTGGTAGCAGTTAATCAGTTAACAGTGATGGCGGCGGCGGCGTCTCACTTCTGGAGAGGAGTTTCGTCTTTATGTCATGATAGAGAGATACTGAATAGTTTAGATGAGAAAAGGCATCGACATGCCAGGTTACTAGTATTTATCATGTGAACAGGGAACATGAATAACCCAATCTCTCTGTGCTTGTAAACACCATGATGTCCAGAGACGCAGTCAGTGTGTTTTACTGCAGCCTCAGTTCGATAAGAGATTATTTTCTGAGTTCTTTAAAGGAATGGTATGCTCATGACACTCATTTTTTTTAAATTATCATCCGATAAAACAGACCAGTCTCTGCCAGTCTCTCTTTTTTTTTTTTAATCCGATGACATTATCAGTGATTTTAAACTGATTATATACCGAAATAACATCAACACTGTGGGCGCCGCCATTTCCCGGACGTGACGTAATCCATGCGTTTGGTTTTCGAAGACACGTTGATCTCCATGTTATTTACTGTAGTTTCTCTCTTCAAATATGCCTCACTGTATCGCGAAATATTGCCATAATTCGGATAGGAACAATCCACGGAATGCTCGGTTCCATCTGTTGCCAAAAGGTAAGCATAAGAAGTACATTCGGAGGCAGTGGCTAGCGAAATGTGGCCGGCCCGAACCGAGAGATTTACAGGCTCATGTATGCAGCGAACATTTCACATTTCCGGACGACTACTCTGAGAGTATGATCAAACATAACATGGGATTTAAAGAACAACCATTACTCAATGGAGATGCAGTACCATCGGTCTTTCTGGTGTCATCACCGACCAGGACACCAGTTCGGCCAGTTGAGAAATCGCCCTCTGCAAGTGTGAAGCGACGGAGGAGCAGAAGTAGTGCTCGGAGTAAGAATAAGGTATGTTATAGCGCATTTCCATTGCAGCGGCTAGCCCCATTTTAACGTCCTTTAGCGTCCAGGCCAGGACAGTTTTTGGTGGCCTTTCCATATAGCGTAGTACCGGCTAGTGTGTATTTTACCCCAGTTTTTTCCGGCCCCATAAAATCGTGATTCTATGGCCAGGGACAACGAAGCTGAGTATGCTAAACTAGAGAGGGAATCGCTAGCAAGGGTGGTACTACATGCATACATATAGTATCTTATATCATCTTCCCATTATACACACATGCATTTCCAAACATCTGGACTACCTATGTTGCAAATGTATTATCTTTTCAATTTACACACGGCATCTATTGCACGTCTGTCCGTCCTGGGAGAGGGATCCCTCCTCTGTTGCTCTCCCTGAGGTTTCTCCCATGTTCCCTTTAAACTGTGGGTTTTCTTCAGAAGTTTTTCCTTGTACGATGTGAGGGACTAAGGACAGAGGGTCTAAGGACAGAGGGTCTTAGGACAGAGGGTGTCGTATTGTCATACTGATATGTATGGCTGAATTCCCCCATCCAATCTCTTCACATTGGTCAAAACTTGTTCCTCTGCTGACGAGTCCGAACTGAAATACTCCGCCATGTTTCCGTGTGTTGACAAAGTGAACGCATGGATGACGTCACGACCATCACGTGACTACTGAAAATGGCAACAATGGCGGCGGCCAGATGGAATATACAGGTCTTGATAAAAAAGAGCTATAAAATCATTATTTACCGGGGAATATCGCTGATTTCTTCAGGGTATGGTTTAAACATAACGTTTCACTAAATACTGAAGTTTTGATTAATTATCTAATGAGTGGACCATTCCTTTAAGGTACTCTCTCTCAAAATGGTAATGTGCATTATGTTTTAATTATACTTCTTATCATTCAGAAGCTTTTTGTGTGTGTTTATGTTTTACTGAGTGCTTACAGGCCATTTCCATCCCAGTATTCAGTTAACTATTTATTTTCTGTGCACATTACATAGACAGCTAATATTCTACCTCCTGCTTGGGACTTTGAGTCTTCAAAATGTCCAATGTCACAGACTGGGACTTACTTTAGAGTCAGTTGTATTTACATTCAGTCTGACTTGTTATGATTCAATGTGAAAGAGTATACTGCTCAATACATAATGATCACTTCACCACCTCTCGTGACATCTAGGCGCTTGAGAGCGAGTCAGAGGCAGAACACAGGGACAGTGGAGAGAGGTCCGTTGCTGAGGTGAGTGATGAAATGGAAATGACAGTTTAGAGTAAATTGTGATCCCAGAATGTTAAGGAAATCAGTGGGGATATTGAACAGGAAACATTTCAGTCAAGGGGCATCATATGACCAATACAGACAGAAGAGCAACATTTATTTGAACAAGTCAATAATACCATTCCTAGGTGAACTTAACATCTGTATGGAGTCAGATCAGTCTCAATATTAAAGGTGGGGTAGGTAAGTTTCAGAAACCGGCTCGAGATACACATGTTGTTATATTCCATGGAATGCTCTTAACATCCCGATAGCAATGAATATCTTAAGTGCTTTGACAACAAATCCATCAAAAAATGTCATCTGTAGAAGCCGTAATACTGGCTAAACGGATTGGATGGCCTACCTGCCTGTCAGCCTTCCATCGGGGCACAAACTTATCTCGTGCCCTCATTGGTCATGTGCGCGTTCGTGTGGGTTGGAGGAGGGGCTCTGTGAGGAAGTGGCAGATTTTCTCCGGTTGTGTATTTTCAAATTCTAGCGATCTCGAGCCGGTTTCTCAAACTTACCTACCCTACCTTTAATAAATGCTCACAGAAGGATTCACAAATGTATTTTGCAATTTATATATAAAGGACTCTCCACAACAATATCTCTCAATGCACTCACAAATATGTATTGTTGTATATAAATGTACAAAAAATGGGCATTTAAACTGCTTTTTATTCATTCAAAGACGGCTCTGAATTAATAATCAAATATGTTTCCTTTCTTTACTACTGGATGAAATTACAAAATGTACCCAACTACCTGTTAAAATGCACCAGAATACAGGAAATCTATTTTTTTTTTTTTTAAATGTCCCCCCCCCACTTTCAGGATGCTTCCTACGCCCATGCAACACATAAAATTAATTTTGCTATAGTACATAAACACAATATACGACTAAAGAGATTGAAACCTTGACTTCGATTAAACCACCATTAATAACGTTAAAAAAATAATATATATTTTATATATAAACATCCTATAGTGCCCGGGGGGTCCTTGCTCAAGGGCACCACAGCAGTGCCCAGAAAGTTAACTGGGACCAGTCGTCCCTCCCTACTATTGGGAGTACGGGGACTTGAACCGGCCTCCCCCCCCCATACACACACACACACGCTTGGGAATCATAGCTTCACTTTTAACCCACAGCAACAAAAGGTGACGTGTGGCTGGTTAGAAAAATCACTTACTCTGATTACATAACCTGTAAGCTGAGTGTGTTAATGTGCTCTCTGAATTATTGCTATTGTTGTGGCTTTGGCAAGGTTACCCAGCTGGAAGGAAGGCCAGCAATTACATGTCATTTGTGGTAACGCACAAATGGAAATGGAAATCTTGTTTATGCTGTCCTTCTGTTGAAAGATACAGGTCTTGATAAACCTATTTGAGTGGTCATAACTGAAAAATGACTTAAAACAAACATCATGGTGTTGCCGCTTGTGTCACTGAATAACCCACAACAATGACTCACGCTAAAGCCTTTATACATGCTCCATAGAGTGACCTCATGCTCTGCCAGAGGGACAAACCTCTGTCTGGCAGCAATGTCATTAATCCAGATCTTTCAATCCGTTCACCGTGGGTGATTAAATGCGGAGACTATCTGTCATCAAACTTAACATTGAAGCTGCACACTATGGCCCTCATCTGCATGTTCAATGAAGGATCTCGAGGCTTGTATGTGCAACATCATATTTTGTGAAATTGGAGAGATAATAACATTTTTCTTTACAAGATAAAAGCTGCATTTTTAGCAATAAAAAGCACTCATGTCCAAATCAATGCACTCTGCGTTTTGCTGCTACAGGCTCATAGATCTGGTATGACCTGGAGCTGGACGATATGGATAAAAACATTATCACCATGTCTTTATATTGGTCATTACCAATAATAATCACAATATATATATTTATTTAAATAAAAAAAAAAAGATAATAAGAATTGACCGTTTTAAGAGTTTTCTCCTAGGAGGCATGTAGGGGAGTCCTCTGTAGCGTACCAGTCGAGCCAGGGGAACTGTTTAGGTCAGCTGCCCTGGAGGCACTGGAGCGTGCTGCCCAAGCTAGGCAGACCAGGCAGCAGCTCTCGGGTCTTCGCAGACCTGTGCCCACTCCCAGCAGGCCCAGGGGCCGCTCTAGCAGCCGCACTCAGCCGCCGGATTACAGGGGTGGTCTGCAGAGGTCTTAGCGGCCCACTCAACCGCCTCCCAATGACTTTCGTGCCCCAGGTCGCCCGCCTTCCAGGCGGCCTCGTGCCCCAGAGCCTTTCCGGCGCCCCCCAAGAGGCTCCAGGGGCCGGGGGGCTGGGCCCTGAAATCCCGGGGGCGGTCGTCGGCTGCTTTCCCAGCAGCAGCTCAGTTACTGGGCGGTCTGTACTTCCGGCCCTTGGGTGGTTTTCACCTTAACCCAGGGGTACGGACCGCAGCTCCGGCCCCTAGCCTTCGGCTGGGTCTAATTGACAGTCGTCAGCGATCCGGCAGGGGCCCTAGCTCTGGCCCAAGAGTTGTCCGTCCTTCTGTCCAAGGACGCAATCAGGTGACACACAGGGGCAACAGGTGAACACAATGAAGGTTTCTCATTTCTCGAATTCCCCTCCTCGACTCCCCTCCTCGTGTCTTAGTCCCGCCCACATGAGATGCGAGCGGAGGACTGAGGAGGGGAACCGAGGAGAGAGGAGGGGAAGCAGCAGGCGGTTAGAGAAATGAGAACTCCTCTCCTCTGAGCGGTAATTTTAAAGAGACGTCCATTAATGATGACAGGAAACACAGCAGCCCTCTGTCTGATGGACAGATGTGTTCATGACGACTTATATATTTACTTTAATTCATTCACAGTGCGGTATAATGAGACAATAACAGGCTACAGATGCGGACACAAACACACATATATATTTATATAAATATATACAATTTCAGAATCAAACAAGTATGAGAGCACTCTCATAATAACGTAACACAATCAGAGACTGGATATATCCCCCCCCCTCTCTCTCTGGTCGCTGAAATGAGGAAATTAAATTACGGGCCAAAAGTTTTATTTACAAGTATTAAAAGTAAGCAGAGGACAACTGAGACCCGTCTGTCCGCCGCACCTACACACTAGCTGTACCACGCACACATCTACACACTGTACCACACACACCTACAGCTCCTAAAGCATAATCAGGCTACAGCCGATGTGTATTTTATTATGTGAAGCACTAAATGGTCTTAGCAAAATATCGACTCTTTGTTTGTAGATATCTACTAAACTACAGCATACAAATACAGAAAGTAATGTAGGCCTGTTATACTGAGTGATATATATTTTACACACTGCTCTGCTTTCTGCACGGACCTCACAGCTGTTCTCACTGTAAACATTGCGTCGCGATGAAAGTAGATTTGTTTAACGCTGCTGTGTGGACGTACCGTTAATAGGCTTGTTTGAGACGAGCTGCGCCTCGCCTCGAAAGTAGACGAGAATAGCCGATCGCAGCCGGGGGAGGTCTCAAAAAGCTCGCCTGAAGTCGGACAACTCGGAGTCGGCTTCTTCATCTTCTTCTTCTTCTAATAAGCTTTATCAAAAAGGAAGGTCTTAAGCGCACTCTTAAAAACGGATAGGGTGTCTGCCGCCCGAACACAAACTGGAAGCTGATTCCACAAATGTGGAGCTTGATAAGAAAAGGCTCTGGCTCCCATTGTACTTTTAGAGACTCTAGGAACAACCAACAACCCTGCATTCTTGGAACGCAATGCCCTAGTAGGACAGTAGGGTATAATGAGTTCTTTAAGGTAAGATGGCGCCTGCCCATTAAGGGCTTTGTAGGCGAGAAGAAGAATTTTAAATTCTATCCTGTGCTCTATAGGGAGCCAGTGTAATGCAGCCAGAACAGGAGTAATGTGGTCCAGAGTCCTGCACGGGTCTGATTTTCAAGACCCGCTCCCACCCCGCACCCGCGATGTGCAATACCGAACCCGCCCCGCTACCCTCACATATTGCCAATTAGTTCCGTAACCCGACCCGACCCGCCGGCACAAGATCCGCAACCCGACCCGAACCCGCATAGCCTATATATGAGCAGTGAAAACATGCAATTATTAACACACGCAGTTGCATATTTGTCTCAAAAAGCATGGGATGTTGGTTATTTTCTCCATCTAGGATGACACCAAAAGCCTCCCAGACGTTGGATTTCGGTCTTGAGGAAGTGTTATTGAAAATGCTGTATTCTCCGCTAGAGAGCTTCACCTTAGCCATTTAGAATGTGGCGCGCACAGCAGCAGATTGATGCACTGCAGAGGTTATGATTATGCGCGGTCCCGCGGGGGAGAGGTCTGAGGATTTTAAACATTAAACTAAATTAATATTATTTAAATATATTTATTATGCAATACCCACGACCCGACCCACATCATCTTTGTTTTACCCAGAACCGAACCCGGAAAAAAAGCGTTTGAAAAAATACCACCCGCGAATCACCTTTTTTGCGGGTCACCCGTCGGGTACCCGCGGGTAGTGTACCCGACCCGATGCAGGACTCTGATGTAGTCCCTTTTCCTAACTCTGGTTAGTACACGAGCTGCAGCATTTTGAATCAGCTGAAGCGACTTGACTGACTTCTTGGTACACCCTGATAATAAAGAGTTACAATAATCCAGCCTTGAAGCAACAAATGCATGGACTAGTTTCTCTGCATCGTTTTGAGGCAAGATATGCCTGATTTTTGCAATCTTACGTAGATGGAAGTAGGCGGTCCTTGAAATTGATTTTATGTGGGCGTTAAAGGATAAATCCTGATCAAATATAACACCAAGATTCCTTACAGTCTCACTGAAGGCCAAATTAATGCCATCCATAGTTAGTATATCTTTAGATAATTTGTTTCGTAGATTCTTCGGGCCAAGTACAATAACTTCAGTTTTGGTCGTGTTTAACATCAAAAAGTTTAAGGTCATCCACGTTTTTAAGTCCTTGAGGAAGTCTTGAATTTTATTTAGATGATTAATTTCATCAGGCTTGATTGATAAATATAGTTGAGTATCATCCGCATAACAATGAAAGTTTACAGAATGATTCCTTATAATATTGCCTAACGGAAGCATATATAATGTGAACAAAATAGGTCCGAGCACTGAGCCCTGTGGCACTCCATGGCTAACTTTGGTTTGCGTGGAGGATTCATCGTTGACACGTACAAACTGAGAGCGTTCAGATAGATAGGACCTAAAGCAGTTCCCTGTATGCCAACTAAGTGCTCTAGTCTTTGCAATAGGATGTCATGGTCGATAGTATCAAATGCAGCACTGAGATCGAGCAAAACAAGAATAGAGACAAGTCCCTTGTCTGAGGCTATTAGAATGTCATTTGTGACTTTAACCAGAGCTGTCTCTGTGCTATGATGTGTTCTAAAGCCAGACTGAAAATATTCAAATAAATCATTGTTTTTTAAGTAATCACACAACTCTTTTGCGACTGCTTTCTCAATAATTTTTGAGAGGAACGGAAGATTAGAAATAGGTCTATATTTGGCTAAAACCTTGGTTGTGCTTTTTAAGAAGCGGTTTTATCACTACTACTTTGAATGATTGTGGAACATAGCCTGATAATAAAGACATATTCATAATATTTAATAAAGAAGTGCTAATTAATGGAAAAACTTCCTTCAACAGCTTAGTTAGAATTGGGTCTAACATGCACGTTGATGGTTTAGAAGAGAGAATCATTTAATGTAATTGTTCAAGGTTTATGGCTGAAAAGCATTCTAGTTTACTATCTAGTGTAATATTAGAACTTACGTTTCCGGGAGCTGTTGATAACACTATACTGGTGAAAGGCAAGAGGTCATTAATTTTGTTTCTAAGAGTAACCATTTTATCGTTAAAAAAGCACATAAAATCATTACTACTGAGTGCTATGGGAATAGAAGGCTCAATGGAGCTGTGGCTCTCTGTCAGCCTGGCTACAGTGCTGAATAGAAATCTTGCATTATTCTTATTCTCATCTATTAATGAAGAGTAGTAAGCTGCTCTCGCTTTACGCAGTGCTTTCTTATATTCATTGAGAGTAATATGCCAAATTAAACGAGATTCTTCAAGTTTAGTGGAACGCCATATCCTTTCAAGTTGTCTCGACTTTTGCTTTATTTTGCAGGTTTCGGCATTATGCCATGGAGCTAATCTATGTTGTTTTATTTTCTTCTTTTTCAAAGGAGCAACAGAGTCTAATTGTATTCGCAGCGCATCTGTAGCACTATCAACAACATGATCAATTTGGGGTGGTGTACATTTTGTATAAGTTTCCTCCCCTACATGCAGACATGCTATCGAGTTAAGTATTGATGGAATCTCTTCCTTAAATTTGGCTATAGCACTAACAGATAGGTTTCTGCTGCAGGAGCCTTTGACTAATGCTTTGTAGTCTAGTAACAGTACTTCAAAAGTTACTAAGAAATTGTCGGATAAAGCAGGATTATGCGGTTCGACTAATAGTTGCTCAATTTCAATACCATAAGTCAGAACAAGGTCGAGAGTGTGATTATAGCAGTGGGTTGGTTTATTTACACTTTGACGGAAACCAATAGAATCTATTATATAGTTAAATGCAACAGTGAGGCTATTTTTATCATCGTCAACATGAATATTAAAGTCACCTACGATAATTACTTTATCTGTTTTAAGTACCAAAGTTGATAAAAACTCAGAGAATTCTGATAAGAATTCTGAATAAGGACCTGGTGCACGATACACTGTAACAAATAAGAGTGGCCGCAAAGTTTTCCAGGTCGGATGCATAAGACTAAAAACGAGGATTTCAAAGGAGGTATAATTTAATTTTGGTTTAGTATTGATAGTAAACTTGAGTCAAAGATTGCTGCAACTCCACCTCCTCGGCCTGTGCCTCGAGCAATATGAGTGTTGATATGGCTGGGTGGAGTGGCCTCATTTATGCTGACATATTCTTCATGTCTCAACCAAGTTTCAGTGAGACAGCATATATCAATATTATAATCTGATATTAAATCATTTACCAATATTGCTTTAGATGCTAGAGATCTTATGTTTAAGAGACCACATTTAATCTTCCTGTTTTGTTGCACTGTAGTAGTTGTTACATTTACTTTTATTAGGTTATTATGTATGACACCTCTATTAGGTTTTACCTTAAATTGTCCTTGGGCAGACACACACACCGTTAATATTGGGTATTTTATTGGGTTCGGGATTCCGATGGATGACTGCCTAGGAGAGAGCGCAGAGAAGCGTGTAAGACTGCGACTCCGCCTCCTGGTCTCAACTCCAGTTTGTCATGGATTAAGTCCACAAAGCCCTGAAATGTTTGCCGAAATGAGATCTGCACCTTCCAAAGTAGGATGAATGCCGTCTCTCTTAATCAGACCAGGTTTTCCCCAGAAGGCTGTCCAATTATTTACGAAGCCCACATTGTTTGCTGGGCACCACCAAGACAACCAGCGCTGAAATGATGACATGCAGCCATACATGTCGTCATTGATCAGATTGGGGAGGGGACCAGAGAAGATTACGGTGTCCGACATTGTTTTGGCATAACTACACACCGACTCCACATTAAGTTTGGTGCATTCTGATTGGCGTAAACGAACATCATTACCACCGACTGTATTTATGTTTATTTTTAGCCAGCAGTTTAAGATGCGCCTCAACGTCGCCCGCTCTGGCCCCCGGAATGCTTGTGACTGTGGAGGCTTCGGTCTCTAAATTCAACTAGTAAAGCAGAGTGTCAAACTAGTGTGACCATATATCTAACAAGTGAAATCAAAGAGCCAACTAGTGTAGGTAGCTGCCGTCCTGATATGGAATAAATACTCAAATGGCTTGCCATAGTACCACACACGTCGATCAGAGCGAGCGGAGTGCATTTTCGCAAGCGGAGCACATTTTCTCATCCGCCTCACGGAGCGTGGAAAGTGAGGGGCAGGGCTGCCTCTCTTCCGTCGGCGTGGATAGGAGGTTTACCTGTGCACCTGTGCTGTTGTGGGGAGGTTTTTCCCGGGAAGTCGCGGAGAGACGGAGCGGCTGCACGTTGTTGCCTGCTTCCACTTGTCGTGTGCTGCTGTCCTGGCGAGATTTTGCCCCGGGGGGTGTAACGGAGAGACCGGAGCTGCTTCGCGTTCGGGCTGCGGCCTGCTTTACACCTGCTGTAATTGAGACCGGAGCGCCTCTACGCCTCGAGCTGGTCCTGCTTCGCCTATCCTGCTGTACTGAGGAGGTTCTGCACCGGGGATATCGCGAGGAGAACGGAGCGCCTCCACATTTCGGGCCTGCTTGCACGCCTATCCGGATGCTGTGCTGGTCTGGGAAAATGGCCCATATCGGGATTCTGCTGTGCCTGTTAACTGTTTTGGACTATGAGAAGATCTTTAGTCATTCTGAGAAGACTACTGGATTCAGGTCTGTTCTGCCACCCGCAGTGGGCATCCCCTGCAAAGGTTCGGATGTGTTGCTCAAACAATTACCGATTGCCTTGTCACAGTCAATCTGCTCGACAAAATATGTTTGTCTTTTTTATTTTCCTGCGTTGATGGTTCTTCAGGACTGCTTCTTAAGCTCTAATCACACTCTCGCAGACTTTTCCGGTGTTTCTAAATTAGATGACAATGTATGTGTGTCATTTAAGAGGAAAAGATGCCTGTTTTTTTTGTTGTTATTACTGTCAGGAAATATACAACCTAACCCTGGTCCGCCCAGTAGTAATAGTCAGATCGCTACTCCTGCTGATTTTAAAGCTAGGTCTGGGTTGGGTTTCATCCACTTGAATATGCGCAGTCTGTTAGGTAAACTAGATTTTGTCCGTATCTGGGCAAAATCGACTGACGCTGACGTCATTGTCTTATCTGAAACATGGCTAAATAAATCTATTTTGGCCTCTGACATTGCCTTAAATGGTTATAATGTGTATCGTTCCGACCGGCCTAATAAAGGTGGTGGCGTTGCAATTTATGTTAAGAATAAGTTCAGTGTAACCACATTAGTTTCCAAATCGATCAGTAAGCAATTTGAATTTTTAGCCTTAAATATAGAAGTGGCAAAGGGTCAACAGGTCATGGTGGTGGGCTGTTACAGACCCCCCTCAGCTGTCAAAGACTCCTTGTCTTCACTAGCTAATCTTTTATCACAACTAGACTACAAGGAAATAGTGCTACTTGGAGATTTTAACTGGGACTGGTTAACTGCAGTGTCAGAGGATTTTAAAAACCTTTGTATCTCATTGAATGTTACTCAGATTGTGGACAGTCCTACTCGCCCTAACATTAAGTCCCCTAATAAATCCTCCCTAATTGATCTCATTTTAACTAATGTTCCCCATAAATATTCATCTGTGGGAGTATTTGCAAATGATCTGAGTGATCACTGTGTTGTAGCCACAATTAGGGACACTAAGGTCCAAAAGGTTAAACCTCGCATTATCATTAAGAGAGACAAAAAACATATTGTGGAGCAGGGTTTTGTGCATGATCTGTTTGGGTTTGATTGGGGTAAAATCGATCTGTGTGCTGATGTGGAAACCGCATGGTCTTGGTTTTATGGAGATCATTGATAGACATGCACCCCTGCGTACATTTAGAGTAAAGGGACGAGGCAATCCTTGGTTTTCTGCTGAACTGTCTAGTCTCCTTCATGAGAGAAACAAGGCCTGGGCAAAGGCTAGGAAATCAGGCTCAGAGATAGAGTGGCTGCGTTTTAGGCAGCTAAGGAATAGCTTCACTTCAAATGTCAAAAGTGCAAAGTCGAAGTACTATTTGTCAGTTACCACAGAAAACCTAAATAATCCTAGGAAATTTTGGAAAGCAATAAAATCGATATCAATCAAAGCATCTGGCTCTATATCGGACAGGGCCACTATGCTCAATTGCTTTAATGAGCATTTTGTGTCCTGCGGTTCTATGTTTGATTCTGTCACTAACTCTGCTTCTGTGAACACTACAGTCTGTGACTCTGAACAACGTGGTCTGGAAAACCCTTTCAGTTTTACTCCTTTTACTGTCAATGTTGTTCATGAAGCCTTATCTAAGCTAGATCCTAGGAAACCGACTGGCCCGGACAATGTAGAACCTTTCTTTTTAAAGATAGCTGCAGACTTTATTGCTCCACCTCTTACTTCTCTTTTTAACCTCTCCCTCAGCACAAATACAATTCCAAAAGTATGGAAGTCAGCGTATGTCTTGCCTTTACTGAAAGGAGGGGAGGCAACTATTTTAAATAACTATAGGCCAATCTCTAAATTGTCAGTTCTGGCTAAGGTTCTCGAACGCCTAGTGAGTGAACAAGTAAAGGAGTTTTTATGTATAAATGATATCCTGTCTAAACATCAGTCAGGATTCAGAAAGAAACACAGCACCATCACTGCGACAATGAAAGTGGTAAATGACATTACTAGTATTTTAGATAATAAGCAGAGTTGTGCAGCTCTGTTTATTGACCTTTCCAAAGCGTTTGACACCGTTGATCATCGCATTTTAAAGCAGAGGCTAGCCAGTATAGGCATATCCAGCCTTGCAGTGGGGTGGTTTGTGAACTACCTCTCTGAAAGGTCCCAATGTGTTCATTTTGATGGACTGTCTTCTGAGTGGTTAAACATTTCTAATGGTGTACCACAAGGTTCTGTTTTAGGACCACTTTTATTCTCCATATATATTAACAGCGTAGGTGATAATGTGGATGAAGCTACTTTACATTTTCATGCGGATGATACTGTGATGTTCTGTGCAGGTCCCTCCATTAAAGAGGCTGGTGTTAAATTACAGGCTGTTTTTAACACTATTCAGACTCAGCTCTCTGAATTAAAGCTTCTTTTAAATGTGGATAAAACCAAGGTAATGCTCTTTTCAAAAGAAAAAAAGACACCAGAGCCTGTTTTAGATATTGTAACTAGGCAAGGAACAAAACTTGAAGTTGTTGCCTGTTACAAATACCTTGGTATCTGGCTTGATGATCGTCTCTCTTTTAAACTTCATGTCAATAACCTGCTAAAAAAACTGAGGGTTAGGCTAGGGTTCTTTTTCAGAAACAAGTCCTGTTTCTCGCTTGAGGCCAGGAAAAGGCTCTGTGACCTTTGACCTGTGCTGGACTATGGGGATCTGGTCTATATGAATGCACCTGCCAATTGCCTGGTCAAGTTAGATGCTGCGTATCACAGTGCACTGAGATGTGTGACAAACTGTAAAGCATTAACCCATCACTGTACCCTGTATGCAAGGGCTGGTTTGCTTTCACTAACCGTACGGAGGCTCAGTCACTGGTACATTTTTATATACAAAGCCATGTTAGGGAAACTTCCATCTTATATCTGCTCCCTGATCTCACGGAGAATTGTAAGTGGCTACTGCCTGAGATCGAATGCTGTGGTTTTATTAAATGGGCCACCTGCTAGGACTGTCTTAGGGAAGCAGCTTCTAGATGCAGCTCCTCTGTCTTGGAATAGTCTGCAAATTAAATGGAAACTGAACAATCTGGTGCCACTAAATGTTTTTAAAGCTCGGTTGGATGCTACTCAATCGGAAACTATTGGTACCTGTTTATGTGGATAATTTTGTAAATGATGCTGTATGATGTCCTTTTGTTGTTCTGTTTATGTTTTTATGTTTCATGTGGAATTACTGGAGCATGTCTCCCTTGGAAAAGAAATCAATGATCTCAATGGGATTTTATCTGTATAAATAAAGGTTTGAAATGAAATGAACACACCTACAGTACACACTGTACCACATACACCTACAGCTCTTAAAGCATATGCTTTATGATATATCATATATATCAGGACACAGCCATTGTGTATTTTATTATGTGAAGCACTAAATGGTTTTAGAAAAATATCGACTCTTGTTTGTAGATATCTACTAAACTACAGCATACAAATACAGAGTAATGTAGGCCTGTTATACTGAGTGATATATATTTTACACACTGCTCTGCTTTCTGCACGGACCTCACAGCTGTTCTCACTGGATACATCGCATCGCGATTAAAGCAGTTAATAAAATAATATCCAGGGGATGCATGCAGAGCTGTCATTGGCTGAGATAAGTCCGGCCGTGCGTCACTCCTCTTTTAAACATCACTGTTGCCGGAAATACATCCGCGGAGGAGATCCTCGGTTATAGCTCCTCCAGAGAGCCTCCTCGATGCTCGATGCTCGATCCTCGGTCCTCGATGTGCATTTAGAGAAATTAGATGTCCTTCAACATGGCGTGCTGAAATTCATTTCCGGGTCACTACCGGAGGACCGAGGATTCGAGAAGTCGAGGAGGGGAAATTAGAGAAATTAGAAACCTTCCCTGAGACAAAAGCCTCATCCCAATACCCCTCCTCGACTCCTCTCTTCCCCTCCTCCGGGACATGACCCTGAAATCGATCAAGACACGCTATTTTGAAGGACGTCCCAATAGCTGAAATGCACACGGAGGAGTCGAGGAGGGGTGAGGGAGGAGGGGTGCGGGAGGAGACGAAAGGGAGGATACACGAGAGCAGACTATGCGGAAGTGTTTTCACTACTCACGTATAAAAGCCCCGCCCCCACCTTCACAGCTGGTCGGTTTCAACAGAGGAAAACCGACAACTGGAAGATGAGTGGAAAAGCGTCACATAAATGTATAAGTGCTCACAGCTCCGTGGGAATTATTATGTGCAATTCATTTCTTAACCCTCGATGGCAGGGGTATTCAACTACTAAAATTCAACGAGGTCCACTTAGAGAAAATGTCCCCATGCAAAGGTCCGGAACATCAAAATGTCTAACTTGCTTTATGAATTAGTGTGATATATATTGAAGTGAAGCTTTATCAACGTCTGCATGTAATCAACAACTAACTGCCAATCAAATAAAGAAAGTACAATTCATAAACAACAATATTTATTATATATAGATATACAGTAAATACTGTGGATATGTGTAATGTTCCTCTCGGGCTGCATTTAAAATAAAATAGAGAAAATACATAAAATAGCTTTTGAAAATATGTGCATCTTAAAAGTGCTTAATTTTAGATAAAATAAAGTGTAGCAGCAGCTTGAGTTTCCCTTTTTCTTTGTTAACCGTTTCACATCATGACTTAACTGTTTCAGACGATTATAGAACAATATCAGTCTTTACACATCATAACAATTGAACAGTTTTAAAGTTTCTCTTTCTGTCCCTCTTATATTGCAGTCCCTCACTTTGTTTTAATTCAGTGTGAGAGTTGAGCTGGAGCTTGTCCTGCCAGGAGTTTAGATCTGGGCTGAAATGGTGCCAGGGCCATTCTCACACACACATGCAGGTGCTCATTGGTTAGCCTCGGTTAGCCTGCCCTGGAACCATATTTAGTTTTAATATTGATCCTGGTGGACTGATCATATTGGGCTCTGAGACTGCTTATGTTTTGTGACCTCAGTTCTGACTTGAGAGGGAATGTTTGGTCAAACACTTTGTGTTTTGTCTCATAGTGGCGTTTTGGCACTTTGAATGAGCGCCACGGTCTCTGAACAAATGAGACACACTGGCTCTGTGCTCCCAGTGGGCAGGATGAACATGAACGAGTCCGTCCACTCAGGGTTCAAAGCTCTGTTCTCACTGTCCACGTTCCTCTTCTTGGAGAGCGCCATGTGTCATTATGTGTCTCTCCCTGTCTGCCGCTAACACGCCTGTTCACTCTGCTCTCCGCTTCTCTCCCTGTATCTCTAACTCTTCTCTTCACTCACTTTCCTCTCCGCTTCTCTCTGCCGCACTCTCGTCTCTTCTTCTGTGATTCTCTCCCTGTATCGCTCACTCGTCTCTTTCGCCCCCTGTCGGCAGCGGTTAAAATAGAATCGCCCAGTCAAAATTGAAATCCCCTATTAATGTATTGATTTGATTTTGATTTTTGATTTGATATACTTTATTAATCCCCGTGGGGAAATTGTTTCTCTGCATTTGACCCATCCTAGTGTTGGGAGCAGTGTGCTGCCATTTTTGAACGGTGCCCGGGGAACAGTGTAGGGAACGGTGCCTTGCTCAGGGACACCTCGGTAGCACTTGGTCTTGCCGGGACATGAACTAGTGACCTTCCAGTTGCCAAGCCAAGTCCCAATCGACTGCGCAACCACCGCCCCTGTAGGTCCGGGTCCGTATAGGTCGGCGTCCGGATCCGGACCGCGGTCCGCCTGTTGCCGACCCCTGCTCTATGGCATACTGTTGCCCTCAGGCAACAAACCACTTTTTTCGACCTCACACTGGCCCTCTAAATATATATATTTTTTTAAATATACACAATGTCACCTGACATGCTGGTGTCCAATAAAATGAGGGCATTATATGGGTGTGGCATTTTGTCTGGGGGTGGAGCAGTCCTTTCTGCAAGCAAAGCTGCAGGGACTCAGGGCCACCACTTGGTAAGATACATTTAACTTTTTAACATATTAGAAATGTACACAACTTAAAATAAAAAAGACATGCATGTGCATGAATACGTAAAGAAGTATATTTCATTGTTTAAAGTGTTATTATGTTTTATTAATTAGCTAAAACTATGTTTTTTTGTTCGTTGCCTCAGGGCAACACTTGACCACCTTTTTCCAGGCAATATCAAACAAGTGTGCTCAGCTGTAAAGTGATAAACCTAACCAATGTTTTTACATCTACTGATATTTACAGGAAATGGACCCAAAACATGTTCTGGGTAGAAGGGACACGATCAGGCTGTTAGGGCTATTCTGTCTGACAGTGAGGACAGTGAAGGTAGAGATAGGGTTAGACACACACACACACACACACACACACACACACACACATACACACACACACACACACACACACACACACACACACACACACACACACATACACACAGACACACACAGACACATACACACAGACACACTCACACATACACACACACACACATACACACACACACACACACACAGACACACTCACACATACACATACACAGACACACACCACACACACACACACACACACACACACACACAGACACCACACACACACACAGACACAGACACACTCACACATACACACACACACACACATACACACAGACACACTCACACCTACACACAGACACACACACACACACACACACACACCACACACACACACACACACACAGACTCACATGTTATAATTGATATAATATCAGGGACCCCTAAGCTCCTAAAACACATGGTGAAACATTTTTTTCCTCCCAAAATAAAAAGTCATGCCATAGAGGGTTAAGGTTATACTAACAATTTAAATCATGTTTAATGATCTTGAAAACATAGCTTTTAAGAAAGCTATTTCATAAATGGCTAGATCTTGATAAATAACAATTATTTGTATTGTTTTGTGCTGAGATATTCAGGAGTTAAATTATTTAAAATGCGCAGTCCTGAATGTGGGTTTGTGGTGAATGTGGGACAGGACACACATTTTCAGAGTAAAGGCTTTCACATTACTATCATTATATTTTTATTTAAATGTAGGCTACATTTTACACCACAACGGAACACAAAAGCACGACCAACCATCATACATTGAATTCCTTGACTAACAAGAGAAAGATTCATTTAAATAAATATTTAACAACAAATGGGCCGGTTCTAAAGGGTTATTCAGTTAAGCCCGATGAGAGGGGGTACAGATGTGCACATGTCATCATTAACAGACGTCGTTTAAAGTGACGTTTGAGTGAACGAGGGCGTCCCAATTAATACCTGAGGACTCCTCTGTCCTCGCAACACCTCCTCGTGTCTCTCGCTCGCATCTTACGGAGGCGGAGCTAAGACGCAAGGAAGGGAGGCGAGTGAGGGAAAGGAGGAGTCGAGGAGGGGTATTGGGATGAGGCTATACACAGGAGGGAGAACTGACAGGAAGCATGCAGACATGAGACAGGGGGTGAACACCTTGCAAAGTCAAACGGGAAAACAAAGACAGATCTCGACAATACAAAATAAAACACAGACCGATCGTGACACGATCGATTTTATTTACTACAGTTTAGTTTAAAAATACAAATCTGAGCTGAAAGAAAATGCTCTGTTTACGTTGAACTCATACAGTTAAGCTCACACACACTATTTTATGAACATATAGGTTCACCTGCTGAATTATTAGATTCAGATTAAATTATTAGCCTTCAGAACACACTGAAAAAACGGAACCGTTGACTTTAATGAACTTAAAACAGTTGTGTATAATGTGTACCTTTTTTGGTATCCTGATTACGTAATTGGTTACTCCGCAAGCCAGCGGATGACTCAGCCTCTCATGACGCTCCAGGGGTGGTTTTAAAATGGAGACACTGAGGCGGATTGTGTTATCTAACCCAAAGACATCTGGTTTCCTTATCCCTGCAACTTCTGTGTTCATAACAGACACATAGCGCACATTCACTCTATTTGATTAAATGTTCCCTCTTGTAAAAGAATAAGTGAAATGAATAAGAATGATTAATGTCACGGAAACAGACAGCTCTATTCTCTTAGTCAACAGGTCCCTCTTACTTTCGGATTTCAATCAAGAATCACCAAAAAGGGCTTCTAAACTTTGCATAAAGCTTGTCTCAAATCATAACATGTTTTCCCCTTTCAGATGTAGAAGAGAAATTCCAGCAACAGAAGGATCCAGCAGAAAGGTTGTAAGGTATGACGCATTTCTTTATCATGTTATTGATGTAGTCCAATTAGACGTATAGCAGGGGCTAGACAGCAAGATCACATTTTGGAGATTTAAGCAGCAAGGACTTAGTGGCACGCGGTCAACAATTTAATCACACTACTGTCTGCAGGGTCGTGAGAAGCATGGGTCGCTTCCATGTATTTGACTAAGCTCAATATAATCCATTCTTATCCCACAAAGTTAGGAAAGTCATAAGATTATGCGACTTTGCTTCATAAACTTAATACGGTGACAGCGAGCTAAAGAGCAGAACATGGAACCCTTTGATGTTCAAACTCAAGGAGGCTTCATTATTAAGTGAAATAGCACAGCTGTTTGGAAAAAGGCTTGAAAGCAATATCACCTGACAATCACAGTTAGTTTTCACTTTGTTACCCCAGCGTTCCCACGGCTGGATTACCAACAGCTGGTTGAAGTTACTGCTCTCATTTTCAAATGTGATGGATTTGATGTGCAGATAATGGAAGGAATGGCGACATGGATTTGTACCACTGTCAACCGTTCGGTTTCATTTGTTGGTTTTGTTTTCTTTACTGATGTGGCGCTCTCTTCTCAACCAAGGAGTAGCGACACAGACGGAGTGAATCTGATGGAAATGCTGCTGGTTCCCTCTCAGTTTACAGACATGATGGTCACATGCCTCTGACAGAGGACTTTATTATGTTATAACATTTTATAAAGGACGTGCCCATCCTTATCGGCAGATTTTCCATGTCAATATTTGTTTGGGTGGCTGTAGGTAAGTAATTGGACTTCAGTTTTGAGTGCTTGCATTGGGTTGATGTGTTTACCAATCAGCATCTACTGTACACTTCTATGTCCAATATTCAACAAAGACAGTGAAACAGCATAACAAGTGTCCTTTGTTGAAAGAGAAATGAACTTGGTAGACATTGGGATTGACATGTGTTGTGCAACATGTAAACAGAATAGATCTTTCTGTGTGACCCAGAATCTAATATTAGAAACTTTTAAATAGTTTTTTCCCCCAAATTGTTCATTAGCCCCATGACTAAGAGGAGTCCAGATAAAACCAAAGCCTGGGGTACGAAGTCAGAGCACCTGCTGAGGATACAGGAGCACGACTTTACAATGCGCCCAGGATTTGGAGGTAAGGTCTTTCTGACGATACACTAAACCCCGCCCCCTCATCTGATCCATCACTCCTCTCACTGTGCAGCACTGGCTCGTAGAGATGACATAACAGAGCGGGATTATGTCTGAGCCATGCTGCTGTGGGCCACCGATTCATTACCGAGCAGCCACAGTCTTCAGCTGTGGGTTACAATATCTCCCGCTATTTAAATAAATATTCACACACGTGCATTTTCCCTTTAAGTTTAAAATCCCCCGTGGAGTTCTAGGAAAGCATGATGTTGTTTAACGGCAGACTTCAATGAGTCTTAAATACTGGCTCTCGTCTCACACGATACGTTTATTACGCTACATGTTAGGGTTTTGAATGGAAGTTCATACCGTCTCTGCAATGTGCAGCACAGCTGTAACACTGAGCTTGCCCCCCCGAAAGACGAGTCTATGATAACACCATGTGTGTGTTGCAGCAAAGAATGTATTAAAAGTTTAACTAAAGCCGGAGTTTTGGGAATGTGTTTTGTTTTTTTTAATTGTAATTAAATAAAAAGTTTGACTATAAATCACTGATAAAACTTCAGTAACTGAAAAAATACCTATCTTTTATGTTATCTTAGTGCGCTGTGGCTTTTTCATGAGTGTCTCTTTTATCTCGCATTGAATGAGCCCCTTTCGTAAAATAGCTGGTTCCAGTGACCAGTGCCTTTAATGATGGATCTGAACACCTTCCTGAACACCTTTCTGAACACCTTCCTGAACACCTTCCTGAACACCTTCCTGAACACCTTTCTGAACACCTTCCTGAACACCTTTCTGAACACCTTCCTGAACACCTTCCTGAACACCTTCCTGAACACCTTTCTGAACACCTTTCTGAACACCTTTCTGAACACCTTTCTCAACACCTTTCTGAACACCTTCCTGAACACCTTCCTGAACACCTTCCTGAACACCTTCCTGAACACCTTTCTGAACACCTTTCTGAACACCTTTCTGAACACCTTTCTCAACACCTTTCTGAACACCTTCCTGAACACCTTCCTGAACACCTTCCTGAACACCTTTCTGAACACCTTTCTGAACACCTTCATGAACACCTTCCTGAACACCTTCCTGAACACCTTCCTCAACACCTTTCTGAACACCTTTCTGAACACCTTCCTGAACACCTTCCTGAACACCTTTCTGAACACCTTCCTGAACACCTTCCTGAACACCTTTCTGAACACCTTCCTGGACACCTTTCTGAACACCTTTCTGAACACCTTCCTGGACACCTTTCTGAACACCTTTCTGAACACCTTTCTGAACACCTTCCTGAACACCTTCCTGAACACCTTTCTCAACACCTTTCTGAACACCTTTCTGAACACCTTTCTGAACACCTTCCTGAACACCTTTCTGAACACCTTTCTGAACACCTTCCTGAACACCTTTCTGAACACCTTCCTGAACACCTTCCTGAACACCTTCCTGAACACCTTTCTTTGAACACCTGAACACCTTCTGAACACCTTCCTGAACACCTTCCTGAACACCTTTCTGAACACCTTCCTGAACACCTTTCTGAACACCTTCCTGAACACCTTTCTGAACACCTTCCTGAACACCTTCCTGAACACCTTCCTGAACACCTTCCTGAACACCTTTCTGAACACCTTCCTGAACACCTTTCTGAACACCTTTCTGAACACCTTCCTGAACACCTTCCTGAACACCTTTCTCAACACCTTTCTGAACACCTTTGCGTTACTCTGGGGAAAGATCTTGCTTTTGATTTATGGTGTCTAGGTTAGGCGGTTTTGATCAGGTTATATAAGAGTTGTTTTTATTGTAAATAACGGTAAATAAAGATAAAGTTTAAGTTCAGTCAGGAAGACCGGCGTTACATCCACTCACTCCTCAGTTGGATCTACTCAGCTGATTACAGGCGTCCACTCTTAACCAACTACAGTTCCCCACAATCTCCAACAGCCAATCATCACGCTGCTATCGAACTTCAAATCTGTTCTCCTGTCATTTCAGGCGCTAAGGCTCCGGCTCCCCCCCTCCCATCCACCTCCACCCTCCGTATCAGAACTCCTTATCAAATCCAGATCTTCCGCATCCTCTTCCCATCTCCTCTTCAAATCCAATCCCATCAACATCTTATTCTACTTACGGATGCATTTCCCCCTTAAGATATATGATGAGACAATCGGGGTCTTATCGCCAAAGACATTTCTATCATCTCGTGCACACGTCAATACAAATCTTTCTCTAAGCAGAATAAGTGTCCTGATGGAACTATTGTCGTCATGGATAATCAAATCAAATCAAGTTTTATTTATATAGCACATTTATAAACGACTTTTGGTCGAGCCAAAGTGCTGTACATAAAATAAAAATAGCCTACAGTAGAGACACTTTACAGCAAAAAGTAAAACTATTCCATAAAAGTAAGTAACTTGCATTAATATGTCAACATGTATTGTTTTTAAAGAATTTACAAAATGTACAGATGCTGTCCTGTTATCCAATCAACGCAGCTGAGTGGGATGTAGCCAAGTACAGTATAGTTATTCTTTTGAAAATACAATAAGGTAAATCAATAACTCAAGTCACGACTCGAGTAAGATCTGCACTCTGAACTAGGAAGTGGTTCACAGTAACCCAACCCCCAGTCTAATGACTATCAGCAGAATTAAAAAAATGGTTCATGATTTTCTGATTTTCCATTCAACACTTTAGAACTGTAGGCCTGTTTAGAAAAGTGAAACGATTTGAATCCCCAGCATGCACCACAACAACAGTTAGGATTAGAGTACTCGCTCCGCTGGCTCTGTGCCAGTGTTTGGGAAATCTGCACCCAGCTGCTCTGGATTTGGATAAAGTCATTGTTTTAAGCAAAAGGGTCAGCAGCAATAAAGGAATCACAACTTCCAAATAAACACAGATAATCCAGACAGGAAGCAGCTGACCTGCACTCCCTCGGTCACAGCTTACTTCTGACTCGCAGACACTGCTGTTATCAGTGTAGCTCATTGCATTGCATGTAAACTGCCCTACATTATTTCTCCAGGTCCCGCCGTCTCTGTAGGCGTGGATGTTCAGGTTGAGAGTTTGGATGCTATTTCAGAGGTCGATATGGTATGTCTGGAACACATGTTTATTAAGAGAATAAAGCATGTTTGTTGTTAGTTTAGATGATATTGTAACAGACTTTGCCTTTTTGTTTAAGGACTTTACCATGACCTTGTATCTAAGGCACTACTGGAAAGATGCACGTCTGGCCTTCAAAAGCAACAACAACCTGAGCATGACGTTCGATGGCCGCCTGGTGAAGAAGATCTGGGTACCTGACATGTTCTTCGTCCACTCCAAGAGGTCCTTCACCCATGACACCACCACTGACAACGTCATGCTACGAGTTTACCCCGATGGAAAAGTCCTCTACAGCCTCCGGTAACCAAGGGAACATGTAACGTCTCAAAGTGGCTGTTAGGTCAGGAACAGTTTAAAGGAATGCTCCAACATTCTGGGAAATTAAACTATAACTGCTGAAACAATTCCTTGGTGATGAACACCTGCCACCTGCATCTAGTGAGTTTCTGTCAATCGCTTTTCTTTCTTTACATTTTCAAATTGGGCATTACATTTTTATTGGCGAAATTCAAAAAGACTTACAAACAATGTTGTCGGCTGCAGTGTTGGGTGTAACGCGTTACAGTAATGTATTTCTGTAACGCAGTAATGTAACGCATTACTAATGAAATGTGAGTTATATACTACCCGCTACAATCCTCAGTAACGCACGGTACAACACATTTCAACCCGAAATGAAATGGTGTTTTGTTTTTTAAGAATTCACCAACATCGTGAGACATTCCCACACCAGAGACACATGTGCTGGTACAGTAGATTAGTAAGCCTGTTGATCAGCCTGAAGGGTGTTCCTTTCCCCATCATGACCACGTCGCTGCACATTACCCGCTCATTACACGCCAGATACTAAAACAAACTAACGACTCGACTCCCAATATTCATTGAAATGATTTTATTGACATAAAAATGATCGTATTTCTTCCGTTAAGAAACGGTGCACCAATGGATGGAACTGCGACAACAACAACTGTACAGCAGCACTGTGGGCCCGGCGTACTGTGCAGTGCACACCACGTATGGGCTGCAGCCCCAATCACTGAGCTATCCGGAATAGAAGCTGCATTTATAATAAACCTGACTGCATTGTCATCACATGGAGGTGGCCAGGTTTGGTGCAATGAACCCTTTAAAGAGGCCCTTCAAAGCCTGTGCCTACCGACTGCATCTGGCGCTGTGCAGCGGATATCCTGTGTATACATATACGCACGTTATGAGGCATACATAAAAAGGTACAACAGTCAATATATAAAACATTAGAGGGGTAGTGCTGAACAAAGAAACTATTGCTGTTTTGGGAGAAATGTTAATCCTTGTCCAATACTTGTATTATTATGAAGTTATTGTGGCTCTTTTTAGCGCTCTGCGTATCGGGGTGCAGTGACAGCTCAGTGTGGCGGACTCTTCCATCTCTCCCTGCATCTCGTCAAACTACTCTTCTGTCCCAAAAGCAGAAACTAAGTGTGTACTTGTTTTGTTTACACATTAATAATGAACTAGCGGTCAGTGTCAAGGTCACTGATACATCCGGCAACTGTACTGCTTTTGAAGTGGGGCAGGTTATGATGTCAGTGGGTGGTCAGGAGTGTAATTGCCACGGCTGTCCTGCAGAACACCGTGGCACCGGCTGCCACAGGAAGTGTATTTAAGGGGATAACGTTCTGCCAATTACGACTGCTAATACTTCAGAGCAGGACCTCGTCATCTTGGTGAGCGATAGCAGGCTCGGAACCCAGAGTCGATATTGTAATCCACATTACAGAGCCTGGCGGAGCGCCGGCCATCTGCCTCCGGCCGTGACCGCTCGAGCATAGGGCTGATGGACACGACATATTAATATGATGACATCATCCACAAATCTGCATTCGCCAACATGCACTCTGTAATCTGAAGTATCTGAATATGTGATTCATATTACAGTAATCACTTGCTACCTGGTGCACTGAAAAAACTGAAACCTTGACTTTAATAAATGTATTGTAAATGTAAGTAAAGTCAACAATTCAGTTTTCAGTGTGAATTTCTACTGTATGAGGGAAACACAATCAGAACGGTTTATTATCCTTGGAGGGTTAGATTTCATAACAGGTGCTCCATTTAGATTTAAAATAAATAAATAAAAAAGGAACATAACCTAGAGACTTTGAAAATGTTCACATTGTACTGTAATAATAATAAATAGGTGGAAATATTTCAACAGCACTGTAACACACTGAAAAACCTTTGACTTAAATAAATGTATTATGTAAACAATTCATATAACTGTATTAGGTTAGTTGAAAGCAATCAAATTAAGTTTAAATAAAAGATAATAGGTTAAACGTAATACTATTGCTTTCAACTAAACTAATACAGTTGTGTGGAACCTGTTGACATATACATGTTTATAGTGTACACATAACATGTTTTCTAAAGTAGAATGTCCACATGTTGACTGTTGCTGTGCTCTGTTAGACATAAGCATGCTCCTCACATGGCCGGGTTAATCTGTGTGGGATGGGTGCTGGCTGGCAGATTGGGAGTGAGGATGTCAGAGCTCGCTGCAGACCGTGGCCTCCTCTCATCCTATGAGCTGGATTAAGTCATTTTCATTTATCATCTGTGCCGTAAAACCAAATCTCTGCTGAAACCTCTGACCCACTCTGAGGCTCTGTGAATACGGACCTGTAACATGAAGCAATGACGTAACCATAGTAACATCATCCATCCCTCATGATTGGTGATAGTAATGTGTCAATGAGCCCTTCTCTGCCTTACCTTGCCCATGGGCCATGTCACTTCCCATGATGCAGTATGACTGCCCAGATTCCAACAGCAGCATGCTGCAGTGACGACTGACGGTACACAGCTTCAGGGTCATGAACATTATCTGAGATCTTAAAGGTCTTTTTATTGCTGAGCCTGCAATTCCAACACAAGAGGAGCCATCGTTTGGATTTGAATTGTTCCTGTTCTGCTTCTTAAGTTTCTTAACGGTTTTTAATCGAAACAAATGTAGGGGTCAACAATTATTTAGAATAACCTATATATGAAAACCTATACAGAATATAAACAATTAAATTCACTTTATTCACTGAAACGTTGACTTTAATTAAATGCATTATGTCAACAATGGTCCTTTATATTAAGTTTAATAGGTTCAAATCAATACTATTGCTTTCAACTAACCTCATACAGTTATGTGAAATGTTTTGACATAATACATTTAATTACATTTGACGTTTCAGTTTTTTCATACAGTTTGACAATAATGAGTCATATGGTCTGTTCAGTTAGCTGGTTTGAGATGTTGACATCCTCCCCAGTCTCCTGCACTTTACCTGTTACTCTAACATCTGTCAACAGACACAGACACACATACAGCTAGCTGCGCCATTGTGTCACTGTTGATACAAATTAAAATATAATCATTTAATTCAAACCATTTTCCAGCAACGGACTGCTCTGCTCTGCTGAGTCTCCCTCACGGTCCTGGGGATGTGAGCATCGCGCCGCAGAGAGAGACACATGAAGGCTTGTTTACTTCGTCATAAAGTAGTGAAGTCGCTTCAGAGTGGGGCGATTGAGAGAAGCAGCAAACAGCTGTTGCAGAGCAGAGAAGAAAACCCTGTGGTTCGTGGGGTATGCAGCCCGACACTAAAAAGAAAATAAACGTGTCACTTTTTGGAGCGGAACTTCAAATCCTCTTTCAAACCAGAAAATGATCCTCTTTCTGCTTTTGGCTTAAGCCCTCAGTTCCTGATTTACAGAGCGAGTGAAGTCACAATCAGTCATCTTAACGACATCCACTGCTTTTCTTACTCTGCGCGCACATTTGTTTGCAATAATGTTCAAGCTTTGGTTGGTATAAATGTATGTGTGGGATGCTACTGCAGTACACTTCAAACACAAATGTTACTGGGCTTTACAGAACATTTCAAATAAACATTTGAAAGCAAGAACATTAGGAATCTACCACTGACCGTCTTTGCAACTATTTAGCCACAACTCAGCACATTGACCATACTGTACATACTATAGTGTAGCTATAAACGACGTTTTGATGTAGTCTTCTCTAATCTGTCCAGCACTAATTCACCTCTTCTTTATGAGTCTTCACATCCAGTGGAAAGGCGAACAGAAATGCAAAGATAACTAGTTTCTGAGTTTAGTCCCTGTTGTCATGATCATGGGTCCTCCAGCACCAAAAAGCCCCAAAGCACACATCCAAAAGCACAGAGAAAGGAACAGGGACACAAAGAATAAAAGAGACTGGCAAGCCATCAGTCCCTAACATTTTTGGAAAAAACATAAGAAGCAAGAAGCTAAAGGGGTTTAGGGTTTGGAGGCCTTCCTTCACATAAGGATGTGAAGTATAAGATCTTATATACCAGTGCTTCTCAAAGTGTGGTCCGCGGACCACTGGTGGTCCGTGAGCGCCCCCTAGTGGTCCGTGAGTATATTGGTAACATTTCACATTTTAAATAAATAAGTTAATTTAAGTTTTCCGCACTCTTGCGGGAATATCTCCACAATGGAGCAATGTTACGTTTCACTTTTGATTGCATGATATAGCCCAGCGCAACACCTTCGTCACACATGTTGCCACTTGTTTGTACCATTTTTAGGCGATTTGTAATCTGTTCTAGAAAAACGATGTGTTTTTGGATATTTGTGGAGTTAGGTGGTCCGCGAGTGTTTTTTTATTGGTTAAGTGGTCCTTGGTATGAACAAGATTGAAAAACACTGTTATATACTCTCATATTCATTTTTTTTTTATTGTACAGGTCATACCCAAATATAGTTACAGAGAAGTTGTTAATCTTAATGATATAAATATGACTTTACTCACCCCAAACGTGTGTGTCATATCCTCACAGCTTGGTTTTGTGCTGCAGGGTGACCGTCACATCCATGTGCAGCATGGACCTGAGTCGCTTCCCTCTGGACACGCAGACATGCTCTTTGGAGATCGAGAGCTGTAAGTGACGGCTGTGATCAGCTCCATGTGGCCTTCCCTCTCCTCTGCAGTCACCCCTCACACCCTTCCTGTGACTGCTGTAAAGTCTTGTCAGAGCTGCAGACGCAGTGAGATATTTCTCCTTGTCATGTTTTAGATCAATGAAATGTTAAATTGCTAGAGACTGTGGAGCATGCACTGAAAAAACTAAAACGTTGACTTTAATTAAATGTATTATGTCCACAGATTTCACATAACTGCATTAGGGTAGATAAAGAGAAACGGTTTTTCAGTGTGTTCTCACGGCATGTCACTCGTCACCCTGGTGTTAACTTATTTCATATAAGCTACTATAAAATGAACATCACGATATTTCATTTTGCTCTTGGTCTCCCCAGATGCGTACACAGACGATGACCTGATGCTGTACTGGAAGAAAGGGAACAGGTCATTAAACACAGACGAAAAAATATCTCTGTCCCAGTTCCTGATCCAAGAGTTCCACACCACCACCAAGCTGGCCTTCTACAGCAGCACAGGTGCCGACCAAAGTCCAGAGCCGTCTTTTCCTTTAGGCTGGAAGTGGCGCCTTCTAACTTCTTCTCTCCTCCAGGCTGGTACAACCGTCTGTACATCAACTTCACCCTGCGGCGCCATGTCTTCTTCTTCCTGCTGCAGACCTACTTCCCTGCCACTCTGATGGTCATGCTGTCCTGGGTGTCCTTCTGGATCGACCGCAGGGCCGTCCCTGCCAGGGTGCCACTAGGTGAGAGTGCTGGGCTACTAGTTAGTGTGGAGGGAGTTCCACAATAAATCCCCTTTTGGTAAGAAATGAACAAAGATAAATGTTTAAGACAGTTGTTTTATTTAATGGAGTCAAAAGTCAAAGCGTTCAACGGAATCAATATGTTCCAGCTGGAAGGGCAGATGTTAGCAGCAGCTCGTGTTACAACATCTGACACCAGTTATAAAAAAAAAGACAAACGTATACAGGAAGGGACGGATACAGTCAATCAAAGCAATATTACATACATTACAGTCTATTGCAGGGGTGTCAAACTCAAGGCCCGGAGGCCAAATCCGGCCCGCCACTTCATTTTATGTGGCCCACAAGAGCTTGCAAAGAATATAATAAGTTTATTATAATGTTACGTGCCGCTTTACAGGAGAACGTTGCCCATAAACTACATGTCCCACAATGCATCTCATTTTGTGACATACGCAATGAAGAGACTTGCAATGATTTGCCCTAGACTTCTGCTTTCAGACATAGTTAATTATTAAGTTATTACCCTATCCGATAATAATCCAATGCAGAGGAAATATTGTAAAATTATACATTATTTTATATTTATTATCTATATTTATTTATATAGTCTTAAAGTTACAACCGGCCCTTTGAGTGCAACCATAATTCTAATGTGGCCCGCGATGAAATTGAGTTTGACACCCCTGGTCTATTGAATGGTAGACAGAGGGGCAGAGACATCACACATGCTAACTAACTACACACCTAACATGATTATTGCCTGACAATGGTCAAGGCGACACTCTGTTGAAAGCTAACAGAAATAGAACGTGTATTTAAAGGTATGATTACGCCTCGGAGGCTCAGCCAGGGCAAAGTATTACTGAATGACTAAAATGATACATTTCCACGATAGTCGGTGTTGTTGTTAGAACGTGTGATCCTGTTATAGGTATAACCACGGTGCTCACCATGTCCACCATCATCACTGGAGTCAACGCCTCCATGCCCAGGGTGTCCTACATAAAAGCTGTGGACATTTACCTCTGGGTCAGTTTCGTCTTTGTCTTCCTGTCGGTGATCGAGTACGCTGCCGTCAACTACCTGTCCACTCTCCAAGAACGCAAAGAGAGGGCACTCCGAGAGAGGGTTAGTACCAGTCACTCATCTCCACGCTGATCGATGCCGACAGGTGCTTTGGCTGAAGACATTGTTTTAGAGCACCACATGTTTAACCAGGCTTGTGGAGCGGTTCGAATGACGGATTGGTTGGTTGGAAAAACTGAAATGTTGTCTAGAATTAAGTGTATTATGTCAACAGATTTCATATAACTGCATTAGGTTTGTTGAAAGCAATAATATATTGTTAAATAAAAAGTATTAGGTTCAACTTGATTTCAACTAACCTAATACAGTTATGCAGAGGTGGGAAGTAACGAAGTAGAAATACTTTTTTACTGTACTTAAGTAGATTTTTCAGGTATCTGTACTTTACGGCCCATGTCATGCTTTTCCAGTTACTACCCGTCCCCTTGTGTTATGAAGGTTGTTCTGCATGTAAACGGTCTGCAGAGTCACAAACCCTCAAAATACACCCTGTAGCGAGTAGAACTCTAACACAGAGAAGACCTGTCTGTGCTGCCCCAGAACGCCTCGGTGGAGATTCGTCACTGATACGTCATTGCCCAATGTTTCTTCCGGGTACGGCTTAATGTCATGCGGTACCCGAAACCAAATGGACCAATCCGTGGAGCCGTTACGTTAAGCCCCCGCTGATTGGTCCAAATTAACCAATCCACGGACTTCCTCGCACACTCAGTGCACGCAGCTCTGCTGATCTCTCCTCCCTGGCTGCAGGCTGATAACAGACAGTTGGGATCGCGGAGAAATTCTCTCTTCAGACCCATTCTCACAGCGTTTATCCACCTTTTTCTTACTCAGTATCAAGCCACACTTATTGTTTTTACTTCGGCTGTGACTTTGTGTGTGCTCAGGGTGAGTTTGGCTGTGTTTCGCTGTGTATCGCTAAACAAGGAAACCACACCTCCACGGAGCTCAGCGCGATTCACAACGTCCCGACCAATCAGAGCACACTGTGCTCACAGGGAGGGGGGGGCTGGAGCTATTGGAGCTACAACGAGCCGTTAAAGGCAGAGAGTGACATTCAGTGAATACACATACTTTACAGAGATGCTGTTTGAGAAACCAATGTGAGTTTAGAAAATTGCACAATTTAAATCTATTCTAGTAGACCTCAACAATGGAACTATGATCAGTGGAACTGGCCATGACATGGGCGCTTTAAATATTTATTTATTTTATCTTTTTCTTCCTACATTTTAACACAAATATCTGTACTTTCTACTTCTTACATTTTCAAAACGGGCTTGTTACTTTATGTTTAATGCACATGAGCTGAATTATCATTGTATTTTGCATCATTGCGGGCCTTCCCCGACATCAAGACTGATTGTCTTAAATGGATGTGAAAATAACACGTAGAGAAGACGAGCCATGGTGTGCAGATCATGCACGACAGACGAAAACAACGTAAAAGACGTAGGAAGAAACAGCTAGGCAGAGACGTTAAGGGAGAAAGGTCTAACGCAGCGTCCACACGGCGGCGTGCGTTGAAGCTTGCCGGTGGGCGTGTCTGAAACTTGACCAACAACCAATCACATGAATCTCCCGCCCCGGACACACAAGCACACGGTTTGATTGGCTAGAGCTTGTACTGGCATATGATTTGATTGGCTGACGCTTCCGTCGAAGCGAGCAAAGCGAAGCAACGCTCCCACAATGCAGTTCGGCAAAGCGTGACATTCAAAGTGAATGGGTAGAAGCATTGAAGATGCAAATCTGTATCCGCTCGTTGTACCCCCGTTTTTAGAGATTTGGGTACGGAGGAAAAGAGAGAGGGTTTTATTTGCTGACGCACCGGGGACACATATGTTTGTATAAAAGACATCACAAAGTGCATTTTGCATGGTAGGTCCCCTTTAAGGGAGATGTTCCCTTACATTTAATGTAATGTTCAAAGTTGTGGGTGCACAAAATGATTCGTGGCGAATGCACTATAATAATAATAATAATAAATTATATTTCTATAGCGCATTTCTTGAACCCAAAGACGCTTTATATATAATCTTAGGCCTTGTTTAGGCCTATATTAAGGCAAAGTATCCCTTCTACAATGTTGGCGACAGCAAATACAGGTACATTGTTTTTGTTGTTCACGCTGAATACATTCAGAATGGCAGTAAACAAATTGAAATAAAGCTCCTTTTCACTTATATTATATTATATTAATATGATGTAAGGTTCACTTAGCTTTGCACAAAAACAGCCAGTTTAAAAGTTACTTTTTACTGTGAGTACATTTCAGAAACTGTACTTTTGTACTATTACTTTTTTTTAACAAGTATCTGTACTTCTACTTAAGTAAAGAGAGTGTGTACTTTTGCCACCTCTGCAGTTATGTGATATTTCTTGACATAATACATTGAATTCAAGTCAACGTTTAACACCTGCGACATCCTTATTCGCTCATCCATACATCCCTTCATCCCTCTCTTCCTTCATCCCAACATCTGAATGAAGGGATGAGAGGGAAAAAGGGATGAATGGATTGGTGGATGACGAGATGTAAGGATGTAGGGAGGAATGGATGAAGTGGAGGGATGAAAGGGTTTGGCTAAGTATGAGGTATGGGAAATGTATGAGTGGAATGGAGAGGGAGGGTGGGTTGAGAGAATGGAGACAAGCGATGGCCGGATATAAGCCCGTGATTAGAGATGGGGTTTAGGTGTGGCCATACTCCTGAACCTAAATGAACATAATTACTTAACCAAATCGTTGCAGTTTGCATTCCTATCTGGAGTGACAAGTTGTTTAACATTCCTAACCATTTCTTTGTGAACATCTGTGTTTTGTGTGTGTACTTGCAGATGCCATGTACCTGTGGTCTGGTCCATCCTGGCACCATGTCGGCCAGCTACAGCGAGGTGGATGCCAACACAACAGGGAATTACGGCAGCATGCCAAGAAATGGGGTGAAGCGGGAGAGGATGCTGGTGCAGCTGATGGAGAACGACCAGATCACCGGCCACGTGAGCTCCGGCACCTACAGCAGCGCCGCCATCGACACACACGCCATAGACAAATACGCCAGGGTCATGTTTCCTGGATCCTACATCCTGTTCAACTTCATCTACTGGTCCATCTACTCCTAACACGCATGGGATGTAACCCGAGTCTGAACACTTAAAACAAGTGGGATTACAAATTCAAGCTTTTGTGTTTTGAAATTTGAAAGAAAGGAGATGGAACAGCTCAATCCAAAGAACACGAGTGCACAGTAGATGTTCAGGCGGAACAGACCCCACATGTTCTCCTTCACCTTGGTCTGCATGGTTTTGAATGGACAGCACCTCAAAGGACCAAATGACCCAATGTGACTTCATCTCCAGGTTACCTGCCAATTAGACTTTCCACACCTGTTTGGGGCTTTACAAACTCTTCAATCGAGGTCTTGGGAGAAATTGCAGGCAGTGCATCAATGAAATACTAAATGCAGTTGTTTTTTTTAACCTAAGGTCGATTTATCTCTGTTTAATTGTGATGTTTTTTTATGTAAGAACAGGTCCATCTTTCACTCCCATCACCCTTTTTTCAACCAAGCAAGTGAAAAGCATTCTAGTCTAATTGCCAGCATTGTGAACCCGGAAATGTTGAGTACTTCAAAGTGTGTGATGGGAATGTATAGTGAGGGTCCCCAGCACATAGAAACTGGAGGATGCTAACTTGTATATTTGCACAATTAGCCATTAAGTTGTGTTATTTAGCATCATTTGCATATCCAGACAGTAGTTAAAACATGGTTTGGCCAATTTTGGAGTACTCAAGGTACTCAACATTTCCGGGTTCACAACAGGCCTCTTTGAGCTGGTACGCAGACTAATGGTCTGAGGGACAAATGGAAAGGCTTCATCTTCTTCTCTCACATTGTTGTCGTGATGGTGCAATGCATCCCAAACTCAAAGCTCCTAAAGTGTGCGAGTTTCCTTTGCTTCCTGTTGATGATGATACAAACCTGTAGAAGCTGTGTATCTGGTCCCATAAATATGACACCAATGCAGACGTCATTCTACCATATTTCTTGTTGAAAATGGTTACATCTAGATTAAATACATTCTGTACTTGAGCATTTCTCTCCTCTCTATTGTGTTAAGAATGGCTCCATTCAAAAACTGCTATCAGATTGACACATTTCGAACATCTGGATTCTGCTTTGGGTGTGTGGCTGCTAATTATGTTAGAGTTTGCAAATGAACACACAGAGAAACACACGTTCAAACAGCAGCTGTTTATTTGTTGAAATCTTCAGGGTTTCGTGGTTTCATTTGACATGTTGGCTCATGCTGTTCGAACTTACACTTTGTTGTCACAGACTTTAGTGTCAATCTTTTTTTTTTAGAAGTTGGTCTTTACAGAAGTGCTTTGCTTTTACAAAAGACAATAAATCCACACCTTATCTCGTAATTATAAGTTACTATTAGGGATGGGAATTTGAAAGCAAATGTATATTCGAATATTCGACCCCCAAAAAAACGGTTAACCGAAATGTACATATGCTATAAAAAAATAATAATAATAATTTAATTTTGAAAAATAAATAAATACATGTTCAAATAAGTAAAGAAACCAAGTCGAATTTGTCAAATGTATTGAACTGGTGATCAGTTTGAACAGTTGACAGCTATAGGCCTACAGCTTTCATGCTTAAAACATAACTTGGTTTTTAAATGAAAGAGGGATCAAACACGAACAACATAACGGCTTAGGGTAACGTAACCCGTGACAACAGAGATCAACAACCTATAACAGGGCCTATGCACAGAATGCAGCTATTCAATACTCATTCTTGTTTAAGAATGTGAGCATGTCTACTCAGGGGAGAGGCGGTTCACAATCAGGCCAGCTGTAGAGAAGACCCTCTCAGCTGGAGTCTGGGCATAAGATGAGGTTTGAGTCTGCGTGGTCTGCGTGTAGGGAGGGGCAGCAGCCATATCATTGGCTAGAACCAGCTAGATCTGATGGATTTGGACATAAACACGAGTGAAGTATAACCGGACGCGAGAGAGAGAGATCAGCACCTGCAGCTCTGCCCGCTGTGAGGGGCCGGTGAGCGAAGAAAAACGCACCTTTAGACCTAACACACTTAGCTATGGCACTGTCGTATACATTGAATTATTACATTTGATAATATGTAATCAACTTAGACACCCCTCCCAAAAGAAATAAAAATATAAAAATTACAATAAAAATATTCATAACTCATATTCGAATACCTGAATCATTTCGAATAATCGATTAATAATTCCCATCCCTAGTTACTATCAGGTAATATGGAGAAATCCATCTCATTTTCAGAATAACGAGGTAGTTACTCATAATAATAAAATAAGAATTAAATATATATATATATTTCGTGACATTTTGTGATCCTGATTTTCAGAATTGTTATTTGTGAATGATTGAAACACTTCACTGGAATACAGTGTAGCCTCAACAAAAGCACTTCACATATTAAACAGAAATATTCACAATATTATGCAACATTTTTCCAAACTAAGTTCTGTAGTAAAACCAGGAGCATACCATCGAAGATAAACTGAAAATATAAGCTATCTTTTTGGGGTGAATTAAATGTGCTTCCGAGTTCTAGGTTTACTGCCAAAATAATTGTATGAATGAAAATAATAGTAACTTTATGTGTATAGCTCCTTTAAAACCACCATGGCAAATTGTACAAAAGTACAAAAAACAGGAAAACAATCAAATACAAAACCAACCTAATGGAAAATAACCCTTAATGGAGGGCAGTGGTTTTTCTAGATTCTTCCAAAGGTTTCTGGCACCTTTTCAAATCTGTCTCTTTAATGAAGGTGGCCCCAAAAACAAGTCTTCAAATAAACAAGTAAAGAAGGATTTTGAAATATCAGTTGTAAAACAGACGGGCTGCAGGAGAGAGAAGCCATCATCCAGAGATTTGGCAGCGCTTGTAATGTTTGCTGAGACATCTGTCGGACAAAGCCAAACCGGGATGGACAAAACAGAGAGCTTAGTAAAAGCATCTTTATTGTAAACAATGAAAACAACCCAAATTTGCTGAAAGGGATTAGTGATGTGACCATGACACACAAAGTGGGGAAGAGACCGTCACTGTAACTGTATCAAATCAGCATTAACCATATCCTTCTCAGTGGCTGCATTTCAGTGTCTTAAGTGTAAGTGTCCTCTTAATGCATATTTCTGCTTTATAACAGCTTATTATTGTTTTTATAGTGAGATAAGAGATAACCAGTCACATTTTAAACACCATCGACCTTCAATTAAAACTGTATACTGGAATTATTTCAGGCCTTGTAGAATAAGAAGGCCACTGGAACAATAACCCATATTCAAGCTGAAGGACACACTCAGGCCCTTCAATATGTATTTGATTTGCAAAGCCCTTTAAAGAGTGGTACAGATAAATGAAGAGTGTGTAAGCATTCTGAAACCCTCCTGTCGAGTTAGGGCCAATTTGTTACCAATGTACTACTTTCATCATAAATATGATTTACATGATGCTTCAACGTCTTATGATATCCTCCACAGTAGGCGCTGGAACATGTAATATTGCTGAGCACCACTTTCATTGAATTCTGAGTGCTTTATTCAACTTTGTTCCCGCTCCATATGAAAAGAATGGGTAAGCCTAGATTATGTTCATCCATCAGAGAATGCACACCATCAAATCAACAACATTATCATTTTGGAATGCATTATGAGTGTGTATTATATGTATATTCACTGCAGTTATTCATGTAACCAGTATTCTGAGACATTGTTTACAGTGTAGAAGGGTGTTAATACTTATTTGCTGAACATTCATGTTTTTTGTTTTAATGTAAGAGCAAATTTAGACCAAAGTAAGGCCGTGAAACAAACATAAAAACACTGGTGCAAAAACACTTTCAGACGAATAAAGGAATGGTAGACTTCAGTTTTAGTACTTTTCTTATGTTCCAGCCTACACAGACTACTAGCCTGCGAATGTGCATGCATTTAAAACATTCCATTTTGAAACGCTCTGAAATCCCTCGCTACATATATACGGCATAAAACTAAAGAAATAGGATAGAATATTTTAATGAGATCTGTGCAGGGGAGAATTTTAGTGTTTTCCTATGTGTCCTGCCTGCAACTTAGAGCAGGGCACAGGTCAAAGGTCCTGCCTTCCTGTGGGGGAGTGTGGACCATGCGCGCAGATGACTTTAACAGACTTTCTTTGTCTCTAAACATGTCTGGTATCGATTAGGATGGAAAGAGCGCGAATATAGGCCACTCCTATATTCTCTGTGTAGATTTGCGCTGTGTTTCTGTGTAAACTTGAGTGTTGGCTTGGGATTTACATGAGGAAGTTGTGTGGAAATCTTGTCAATGCTCCCGGCCGTGGACTCTCAATAAACTCCGGTGTTTGATGTAAAGTGGACTCCAGTCTTCTATTTCTTCCATTCACATTTCTGATCAGAACTTTCCTTCACAAATTGGCGTCGCGAACAGCATACCAAAATATCTTCAGAGGCTGGTAAGTACATTTCTATTTTGAGATTGGCTTGCCAGTGTTTGAGATTGACGGTATTATAAATTTCCTGAAAGAACTAAGCTGCTGCAATTTTTTTGGTTTATCTACTCATTTGCATTCGGAGGATTAATTCATAACCTCGGGAATCGGTGTCAAGGGGACGTTGTCCTGGCCGATTTCCCTGTGATTGTTGCTGGGGCAGGTGCCTACGAGCAAGCAGTGTTTGAGATTGACGGTATTATAAATTTCCTGAAAGAACTAAGCTGCTGCAATTTTTTTGGTTTATCTACTCATTTGCATTCGGAGGATTAATTCATAACCTCGGGAATCGGTGTCAAGGGGACGTTGTCCTGGCCGATTTCCCTGTGATTGTTGCTGGGGCAGGTGCCTACGAGCAAGCACGGCCCATGTGAAAACTATGAGAATATTTGGGGCTAATAAATAACCTCGGAATATCGAATTTCATCGACTTCCTCTGTGTGTGATTCTCGGAATTAAATCACCGGACAATTACACACAGCAAATATTCGGAGAGACCTTAAAAGAGAGCATCAGTAAAGTGGAGTTTCTGCATTTAGAAGCAATGTGATAGATTTGTATTGACACAAATTGCTGAATTCAGGAGATTTCAGAGGTTAAACTGCTTAAATCAATAGCATTTCTGCTGAGTTGCCAACTCTCCGCCCCCTGTGGAGAGCGCATGCAGACAAAGAGAGAGGAACAATTACATAGTCATTATTTCCGCGATTATTACCATTTTTGAACTAAAGAAAGTGGTTAATACGTGGTGTGAGAATGTCATGTATGAATTGCTGCATCTAGCTGTTGTGTTTTAAAAAAAAAAAAAGGGGAGAAAAAATTATTACAGATTGGAACAATTACATAGTCATTATTTCCGCGATTATTACCATTTTTGAACTGAAGAAAGTGGTTAATACGTGGTGTGAGAATGTCATATATGGATTGCTGTATACAACATAATGAGTAAGAAGGCTCTCATAATTAATCAGATATTTCTCTAACCCCCTCTGAAACTCTCCCTAATTCGGATTAAAACTAAGCTGGAAGAGTTTTTGTCAAGCCGTTGGTTGTCGAGAGTGTTCATGTTTGTTTGTATAATTGTTTCGTGTTTGTTTGTCTACCCGCCGTCTTGTGCATGCGTTGTAACAATTCATAATGAATCAGTCCACAGCCAGGGTAAAATGAACTAAACTTCAGTTATCTCACCAAAAGTAAATGACTTGAGAAAAATAAATAAATAATGTAAAGATGAAAAGCTCAAACAGCTCAATGTTGTACTATTTGTTTCATTTATTCTTAATCTATGTATTGTATGGCATATGAATAAAAAACGTAATGTATTGAACACATTCCGAAACAAAGAAGATAAGACAGAACCAGACTCAGGCATGAGGACTGGCTTATCTATAGCAAGTTGAGTAGCACTTGAAATACTTGGCTCTATGAAACCTGATGTACTTATATGATTCCGTTTTCTTCAAGGTTGTGTCTTCCTGGTCGAACGCACTTATTGTAAGTCGCTTTGGATAAAAGCGTCAGCTAGATGCAATGTAATGTAATGATACTCATAAGTGATTGAAGCCTTTTGCGCTGTTGCTGCAAAATGAAAACCTTGTTGATTGTCTGTTCCAACTGGCCACTGGAATCAGATAATTGATATACGTTGAAGTTCAATTACAGTTTAAATATAGTTTAACATTCTTTATTAAACTGTTTCAAATTAGTTCTAGTACAATTGGTCTATACAGACATTACTACAATCCTAATAGTTGAAATACTGAGCTTATGAACAATAGAGTAAAGGTCGCTGGTTAAGCCAGGATCAATATACTTGTTGAGGTTTTATTGTGCACATAATAAATGTGTTTAAATGAATTGAGCAATTTTTTTTAAAGGAGTATAATGTTGCAATCTTTTTAAGATAAGTAATTGCATTTCAAAGATAGATGTTGTTTTCTCCTTCTCTCGTTCACGAGCACACAAAATAAATCATAAACATTTCCAAATCCGAACAGACAGAGAAGTTTTTTTTCAACTAAACTATTTTGCTCTTAATTTTTTTGAAATGGGATTTTCCGCTACATAACAGAAGACTTAATACAGGACTTAAAGAACGTTTTAAAGACAAGTCAGGGACAGTACAAAAAATGATGCTATTTCGCCAATGGAGAGGTTTGCATTTTTGGACGGAGTCTCCCCCTTTCTCTGCTCCTAAAGTGCTGCAGAGTTGCGTGGAGATCGCAGCACACGGGGTCAGAGACAGGTGTGACCTCTGGAGGGGAAGATAATCTGAGCAGACCACAGAGCGACCATTGGGGGGTTTTAACATCTGGAGAATTGTAAGGAAGCAGGCTACCCCCAACCAAAAACACACACACACACACATGCACACACCAAACACACACACACACCAAACACACACACACACACACCAAACACACACACACGCACACACCAAACACACACACACACGCACACAAACACACACACACACACACACACACGTGTAAGTGATTTACAGTTACTAAATCAGCCTACTATCACCTAAAGAACATATCTAGGATTAAAAGACTAATGTCACAGCAGGATTTGGAAAAACTTGTCCATGCCTTTATCTTCAGTAGACTGGACTACTGCAATGGTGTCTTCACAGGTCTCACTAAAAAATCTATTAGAAAGCTGCAGCTAATTCAGAACGCCGCTGCTCGAGTCCTCACTGACACTAAGAAACTGGATCACATCACTCCTGTTCTGAAGTCTTTACACTGGCTTCCTGTGTGTCAAAGAATAGATTTCAAAATACTGCTGCTGGTTTATAAAGCACTGAATGGTTTAGGCCCAACATACATTACTGACCTCCTGCTAAACTATGAACCATCCAGATCTCTCAGGTCTTCAGGGACTGGCCAGCTTTCTATCCCCAGAGTCAGAACTAAACATGGAGAAGCAGCGTTCAGTTATTAAGCTCCAAATATCTGGAACAAACTCCCAGAAACCTGCAGGTCCGCTGCAACTCTGACTACTTTCAAATCCAGACTAAAGACTTTTCTTTTATTTTATTTTTGCCTTGCCTTGCCTTGCCTTAATCCACTTTGTGTGAGGAGTGGCAGATGGTTTTGGCGGGCAGAACAACTGAAGCAGCAGGTAGTGGTGGCAGAGGTGCCAGGGAGTCACATCTGATGGAGATGGATAGAGGCATTTATTTTAATTGTAGCAGTCAGTTTGTGGTTCTGGCAGCACTGTTGAGCATTTTCATAGATGTGTTTTCATGCCTCTGTGCAAGGCTTAGTCTTTCTATCTGTATAGCCACTGGTGTAACTAAGTTCATAAACTCAACAGGTACTATACTTGGGCACTATTTTGAGATACTTGTACTTTATTTGAGTATTTAAATGTTTTGCTACTTTATTCTTCTACTTCTACAGTTCAGAGGTACATGGTGTATTTTTACTCTGCTACATGTATTTCATACCTTTTAGTTACTTTACGGATCTGGATGAATTATGTGAAATATAATCAAGTGTTGAATCAGACTTTAGTTCCACCTGGAGTAAATCCACCAGCTACCCTGCAGAATACAAAGTACTTCAAACTAGCTGCACCTTTACCAGCTTTGAGAACACTCATGATCAATCATTATAAAACACATCATATTATTCTGAAATGGACCAATCTGCACAACGACTACCTTTACTGTCGCTATTTCCAATATATTTTGATGAGAATACCTTTATACTTTTACTTGAGAAACATTTTTGAATGCAGTACAACACAAATGTGCCTTTTATTTCATACAGTTCAATTTGGATTGAGACAGGGAAATAATCCAAACCTCATGCGTGGCGTTTCACCGTCAATGGGGCGATATAGTGTGTATGTAATTACATTTCAAATGCTGATTTGAGCCCCACCACTGTATGGGTTAGCCCTACCATAGATTACCCAACACAAATACTCGGGAGCCGATAAGTCAATTAATTGCTTATCATGACAGGCACACAATAAAACAGTGGAAACAAACATGTGTTTGACTTTCATTAGTGAATGAAACTGTGTGCCCTTTTATAGTCTGTGTCCAATATTGTGTATTTGTATATATATTATATATATATCCTAAATATATGCTAAGGTCCCGCTACTGACACGATAGCAGTCATTTCGTGCGCATATGTGTAATTAAACCCATGATATCGAAATCTCACTCCAGCCAGGTACCCAAAGTTGGCAACCTTGCCCATACCCCAAATAAATATTTGTATAGCAGATCTACATGAATCACACAAACGACCTATTTTGGATTCAAAAGGTGACAAGTTTGCATCCCTGCTTGTTATCCTTTCATTACAGAGCTGGGAAAATGGTGTATTGATTAGATTCTGATCCGTGCAAATCCTATTTTAACTGACTTTAGTTTCTAATATGAATGATAATTTGATTTCAACCCATAAGTAATTATTTAAATTAACTCTTAACATTTCACATGATGGATTAGTGTTCCACATTTTTCCCACTAATTTGTTTTATGATTGAGCCACTGGTAAAGAGAGACATTGATGACCCTGTGTTCCGTTTGTTGTCTATGGCTTCGGACGACTTCACTAAAAAGTCACCCAGCTCTGCCCTGCTACCGTCCGTCTGAGTGCAGTCACAGAGATGCTATGGCTGCGCTACATGACATTAATGGTCTGGTCCGAGAATGGACACCATTTCCTGCTCACAGAGAGAATGACATTACTCAAACTGAACTTTACAAGCCGCTGATACTGTCTCCCATGGGTCTGCTTCCCCCCCACCGAGCCATGAACTGAAAGCTTGACGTCTGCTCTAAACACTTGGAACTGTCACACCAGCACCAAACCCTTGGGTCAGTCAGATGAGACTAACGGCTTCACTTAGGGCATAAGGGTCAGAAATATGACTCTCGTTACCACGGAGTGGTTTGTTTGTTTTTTTAATGCTATCCATACTGCTATGCAGAGGATGCCTGTAAGATTGGCAAGCTGTGAAATGCCCCTACTATTTTGGTATAGGCCTGATGTCAGGGGCCTCTTACTGTATAGACCATGTTTCCACCAGGTGAAACTCGAGGCTACATGGAGCTTAGGCTAAAAATACAACCATTCTGTTCTGCTCTAACGATTCAATTTATAGATTCTATATCAAAATAGTTTGTTTTTATTGTTTCCAATGATAACGTCACCTTAAGTGGAGGAATGCAAACCTGTTTTCAAATGTAAGATTTTGAATTTGTTTGACATTTCTCAGTAAAGACACCCTCAGACGCCCACTATCATTCATGCTATGCCTTCAGTGGTAACTCAGATGTTAAGGGGGTTGAAGCTTTTCCTCCCAAATCAGAGATGCTTTGTTTTTTCAACAAAGGTATGCATTTCCTGCATAATATATGGTTCTCACAATTGTTTTTGTTAGTTTTTTGCACAGCTGATACTGAGTTTTCTCGAGTGATGGATTATGACCTCTACCATGCTTACATGGACTCCTATGTTTTATTTCATATCTAACTGAAGTAAGAGAGAATAGAGAGAGCTGTGAGAGAGATGGGAGATGAGGATGTGAGAGGGATGTGGAAGAGAGAATAGAGAGATGAGGATAAGAGAGGGATAGGAAAGAGAGAAGAGTTATTTGCAAGTTGCGTGCTAATACTGAGTCTTCTTGATTAATAGCTTATAGACGATACCATGTTTAAATAGACTCCTACGTTGTTATTACATTATGTGACATATGTAAGAAAAGGGAGGGGAGAGTCAATTATATTTGAGTAATTTATCTCATATTGAAACATTCATTTCTCAAACCTATGTTTTATGGAAGAGGAAATGTATTTCTGATAAACTAATCATTTATCAAACGGTAAATGGTGAATTAATATAACATTTAGAATCATTGAGAACGGGTTATATCCACAGGGACTAGCTCACATTTAACTTAAAATACAATGTCTCTGCTTTGGACTGATGAGTATATGATTCTTGCATGTTAAATGACTAACACAAACCTTACATGTATGCGTGTGCATGTGTCAGGAAGGCTCCCAAATAATTCTGAGGGGCCTATCCTATTTTTGTAATTGAATGATAATGTGCTAATCCATTACTTTGAGTTGTCTGCACTCAGGAAAACATCCCTATCAAGTGTTAACCCAATCACTAGGACGGCTCTGAAGGCCAAGGGTCAGAGAGAGAGGGTCACACTCTCCGGCTGCAGAGGGCACCCCCATCCACGGGCAAGGAGGCACGAGGTCTTTCGAGATGAGGGGATTCTAATCTTCAACTTTCTGATGGGATGGGATGCTTCTTCATCTTTCTGCTCAGACAACTCTGCAGGACGAGCGATGGCTTCAGAGGCTCCATGTTTCTTGGAGGGGCAGATTTCTTCCTAAACATCTTCCATCACGGGTCGGGGCATCTGGATGTGCCACTTGGAATAGGCTCTGCTCTCAAGCAGATAGCAGAAGGAATGCAGGCAGATGAGCCTCTGGTTCACTGGGAGATCATAAAGTGCTCACTGAATGAGCCACAAAAAGCAGAGCAATTGGGGGGTTTTGAAATAGGGCGCTCTGGTGAAGAAGAGTTTTGAGCCAATCAGCACCTCAGTGCTAATCTACAGTATCGGGATGCCTTCACACACCAGACATTCTGTGTCATAAAGAAAGGAGGAGAACGAGTCAGGACGACATGTTCTTCGAGCTCTTGTACAAAGATAACATTTGAATTGAATGACCAGATGATTACAGATGTACAATTAATGATTGTTTTTATATTTCCGATGAACAGATATGTGTTAAATAGTGGTGACAAATATATTTTGTCAGATCAGATTACACTTTCACACTAAACAAAATAAATTAATTGATATTTTCAGATTTATAAGGTATTGAACAATAAGATATTTCTAATATTATAACAGACAATGTTACTATCCTTAATCATTACCAGGTAAAATGTACAACGAGGAAACCAGATTACCAGGTACCCAATCCAGGTGCTACTGCATGCTAAATATAGATAGAAAAACAAATGTTCTATCCACTCCACTTAAATACTCAGCAGGTGATGTAGATTTTTCAAAAAGGCCTTAAATCACTCCTTTTAAACGAACTAAAACTAATTCTGCAGCAAGTTTAATGTTAGACTACGCACATGAACGCAATATTAGCAACTGTTGGCTGTGCCAAAATATGCCAGAATCTATGCATTCTCCTATGTTTAGCCCAATTCCTTTTGCAAGAGCGGACTATAAATCAGTCAGCTGGAACGATATTGAATCTAGAATTAGCGATGAGGCTGAGGACTGCTACACTCCTTCTTATCCAACAAACTCTGATAAACCGTTACAGTACAAGGGTCTGGTCTCTCTCATTGTTGAGACAGTAAATAAAAATTACCTGCCTGACGGTTTCAAACGAATAGATGTTTTGATTTTTTCTTGAATAAAGAACAGATGTTTTTGATTTTTCCTTCCTCAGGTTGTTACAATAAAATGTCTGACTTTTCCTTTTCAGATTTTGAACAAATGTATTTGAATAAAATGTATGTAGTAAAGTGCCTTACTCTTGAATAAGTGTATTGAAGTAAACGTAAAGTAATGTTAAAGATTGAGGACACTGTACCTTTACAGATTACAGATTGATCGATTCATCACTGTGAATTTATACCTTAACTGTGAATCTTAACTGGATCCCTTATGATTCTGATTTTATACCTCAATTGGATTTCTTATAATCCTACATTCTAATTGCGTTAATAACACGTTAACGCAAAAAAAAAATTAACGCCACTAATTATTTGAACGCGATTAACGCATGTGTATTTTTTTCAGAGCGCATCGAGTTTAAAATACCATCTCCAAGCTGATGCTGATGTGTATGTGTGGCCCGAGCGAGCGAGAGAGAGACCTTACGTGCATTGTTGTTGTTAGCATCTGGTGCTAGCTAGCTGCGCTAACGGATATAAGGAGCTGTTTAAATGAAAACAGAGGAGCGACATTTCACCACAACTGCGCCGAGCACTTGACTTTATGCAGGAAGCCAGACAGCGGGACATTGTAGGAGAAGTCAGCACACTCAGCTCGGATAGTGCAACATGATTGCAGCGTCCAGGCAGCTCCCGTTCGAGCATAATATGCCTTGAGTTGCACATAGCTCCAACGATCCATCACACACACACACACACACACACACACACACACACACACACACACACACACACACACACACACACACACACACACACACACACACTTTGTATTGTATGAGAGGTTCCAGGTTGAATTGAGGCGAATATTTGTAATGTTCAGAGGTTGTTGTTTAATATTCATGAGAATATTTGTCATTGTTCAAATGATAATAAACATTAGCATAAAGCATATTTGTCCACTCATATGTTGATACGAGTATTACAAACTTGAAAAATATTCCTCTAAGGTACATTTAGAACAGATCAAAAATGTGCGATTAATTTGCGATTAATCGCGATTAACTATGGACAATCATGCGATTAATCGCGATTAAATATTTTAATCGACTGACAGCCCTAGTATTAATAAGTAATTGCCTTGAAGTAAATCTTTAAGATGTAAGCTGATTTTGAATTTGTGTTTGATGAATGAGATTAACTGAGTGATAAATGATAAAAGATCTTGTTTTTGAAACATATATTTTACTATTATATTTTTGTATTACATGTGTGTTATTATTGTGCCTTTTTGACAAAAGAAATCAAACACTGAAGAGAGATGACTTTTCCATTGTGGTTGTCTGTATCAACCATTGTGATTGACTGTTTCAATCTTGTTCTGCTTTTGATGTAATTAATGTAAATGGGAATCCACACAACTCTGAGGACGTTTTATTTGATTTAAGTAGTGACTGAAATATTCTTAGACTAATGTTAATTGGTTATCAATAAATTGATAAAAGAGTGGATCTGTTAGAGAATATTTTAATGAGATCTGTGCAGGGGAGAATTTTAGTGTTTTCCTATGTGTCCTGCCTGCAACTTAGAGCAGGGCACAGGTCAAAGGTCCTGCCTTCCTGTGGGGGAGTGTGGACCATGCGCGCAGATGACTTTAACAGACTTTCTTTGTCTCTAAACATGTCTGGTATCGATTAGGATGGAAAGAGCGCGAATATAGGCCACTCCTATATTCTCTGTGTAGATTTGCGCTGTGTTTCTGTGTAAACTTGAGTGTTGGCTTGGGATTTACATGAGGAAGTTGTGTGGAAATCTTGTCAATGCTCCGGCCGTGGACTTTCAATAAACTCCGGTGTTTGATGTAAAGTGGACTCCAGTCTTCTATTTCTTCCATTCACATTGCTGATCAGAACTTTCCTTCACAGGAACACTTTAACCACCTGGCTATGCTTTTGTATTTTATAAAGTCCTCCAGTCCTCATCAAAAGCAGAATGAATAAAAACAAAAACATGCTTCCACTAACTTTTATTTTGACGTTTCAGATCCCTGTTTATTGGTCCACGGGCCGGGTCAGGTTTATTTTGACCACGTGTGCGTCTCTCTGTCCCCTCAGGCCGGCCAGGTACACCTGAGGTCTGGGCACGCTGCTGTCCCCGTCTCTCTTGCTCTGAGTGGCAGCGTCTTTGGGCGGCCAGGTCTGCGTGGTGGTTTCCCGCCTCCTGTGGCTCAGATCAGTCTGCATCGACCGTGTCTCTTTGGTCCGCAGATCAGCCTGGGATAATGTTAAAAAATGAAATGGCCACATTTCTTTTGCATATAATATAGCTTGATTCTTAAGTATTGTGAATATGTTTATTTTTCTTAACCATTGTGCCCAATAGGGCGGCGCTGTCATCTTTGGAGGATAGCGGTTATAGCAACAGCATGAGGCGTCAATATCTATCAGCTCTCATCAGTCATCTTTCAACAGTTTTGCATCTGAAATGAATAAAGTCCGCACAAAAGATAAATACTTAAAATAGAATCTTGAGACTGAGTCAGAGAAGCTTTATTTGACTAAATTAAAGTGTTTATGAATTAAGATAAGAACGGACCGATCACTGATGTTTGCACCTCTCTGCCGTTTGGAGTTAGCCCCTACACCAATTCAAAATGTTTCAATGTTTGAAGACCCATGTCTAATAAACACACTGGGGGTACAGGACCTTCAATGTCTCGGAATATTGATATATTCTGCTAGATCTCATGTTTGAAATGATTTCCGTGTGTAGTGGTTTGTGTTACTGTAGTTCAGCAATTCTTTTCAACACTTGCAGTAACAGTCAGTAGATTTCTACCACCCTCACGTTCTCCGTCTCTTGCTGATGTCGGCTACGTCTTCCTCATTACCTTTGCATGTTGGAATATAATAAAGTTTAAGCCCTTGGTCCTTTTTTGTTTGCTTGTCTTGGGATTAGCTGTCACAGAGTGCCTTCTGACCAGGTCTACAAGGTTTAAAGTTTAACAGTTGCTCGCTGTACAGATAAAGTCAATAAGTTGCCTTCACTGATATCCTCCAAAGATGGCCGACCTGAAAACGTCACACTCCCATTCCCTGATTCATTCGTATTGTATTCTGTCTCACCAGTTTGATAGCTTTTCTTCTCAGCTCCCACTCATTCCACTCGTATGACTTGTCGATGTTTGTCTCCAATGGGTGGATGTCTGTCTGTGTGCCGCTCTCACACTTAGTGATGGGCTTCACCAATAAACTCTCTCCTGGCTGCAACTACAAAATCACAGCAACACAATAGAATCAGATAGTGGAACAAGTGGCTGCAACATGTTTTCATGAAGTACAAAAATCATCACTGTATATCTCACTGCAATATTAATTCTTACATTATTATGTCTGATATCAGGTGCAGACATATTCTGACTAGAAATTAGACGAATATACTTGGCAATATGTCACATTTGTACATACACAGAATAAATGAATGTGTGCATTGAGAGTGCTTGAAGGCTGCTGACCTCTGAGTAAGAACTGACGCAGGAGAACTGTCGGTGGAGTTGGAGGAGCTGGATGAGTTCAGGGGAGAGCTTGGCTTTCTCTGCTACCTCTGCAATGAAGTCCCCCGGACTGGAGGCAAATGCTAACGCTGCTTCTTTGGAGCTGAACACATAGAGCTTCTCCTCGTGATGAAAGACTCCGATGTGTGGGTAGCCTGCAACAGAGGAGTCAATGATGAGACATAGGCTTCAAGAACAGACAGTTACATAAACGGTGCTTATCATAAAGTAACCCTTCAAAAACAAGGCTTCAGTTCGACACGCCTCTTGATGTCTTCTCACTCAGGTAGGTTCCCCCTTATGAAAGGCATGATCGCATAGATTTAGAATCAAATCCAAACCCTATCTTCAACCTCTCGAAACTCTGTGAAGGCTCTTTGGGAAGAGGATTTGGAGCAGGCGATCTCAGAGGATCTTTCAGGCGATATTCTTAACTGGTGCATAAAAACAGAGGAGGCAGCTAAATGAATATAAACATAAGGCAAGCTTTATTAAAGGTCCCGTGTCATGGCCAGTTCTACAGATCATAGTTCCATTGTCTACTAGAATAGATGTACATTGTTCAATGTTCCAAACTCACATTGGTTTCTCACAGCATCTCTGTATAGTCTGTGTGTTCACTCTCTGTCCTGAACGGCTTGTTGGAGCTCCTGCCCCCCCCCCCCCCATGAGCACAGTGTGAGCTGGGTTCATTTCCCGTTGGGTCTGCGAGACAGCAAGACGTCGCGAATGGACGCGGGAAGGGGGGGGATGCTGAGGGGGCTGCAGCACCCCTATCTGTGAGACTCCACTAGCACCCGCACCCCCAAAGGCGGCGCACCTACAGTGTAACACAGTTTCGCCGCAGAGAGAGTGTGTGTGTGAGAAGAGCTCCACGGATACCCAAATGGACCAATGGGTCCACGTCACCATACCCAGGAAGAAAAAGAGAAATGTCCAACGAGGCGTTCTGGGGCGGCACAGACAGGTCTTCTCTGTGTTAGAGTTGTACTCGCTACAGGGTGTACTTTGAGGGTTATTGACTCTGCAGACCGTCTACATGCAGAACAAGCTACATAACACAAGGGGACGGGTAGTAACCGGAAAAGCATGACGTGGGACCTTTAAGATAAAAAGCTGTTAAAAAACACAAAAACTGCGGGGCAGGCAAAGTTAAACAAAAAGAACAACCAAAAAACTAGGAACAAGACAAAAACAGACGTTTTAACAATCGCCCACTTCATGCAAACATTGGCCAGATGTGCGAAAGTGTGAAAGTAGGCAGAGTTAGAATTGTTCTTTTGCGTCTAAAATCACATCTTGAGTTAAAGCTAATGCAACACAATGAATGCCGTGGAGAGACTGACAACGTCCATATATTGCTGACACACTGGTGTATCATGAGAACAGTACCTGGGAGTAGCAGCCCGTCTCTGGTCACTAGTGAGTAGCCACACACTCCGTTATACTGCAGCGGCAGCTCATCAAAGCTGGTTGTGGTTTCAGGCAGGAGCCACTCCTGGGTGTTCATCTCAGCTGGGACTATACGCTCATCTGGAATACACAAGACAAGATAAGACAAGATAAGACAAGACAAGATAAGATAAGACAAGACAAGACAAGACAAGACAAGACAAGATAAGATAAGACAAGATACGACAAGACAAGACAAGACAAGACAAGATAAGACAAGACAAGACAAGATAAGATAAGACAAGATAAGACAAGACAAGACAAGACAAGACAAGATAAGATAAGACAAGATAAGACAAGATAAGACAAGACAAGATAAGACAAGATAAGACAAGATAAGATAAGACAAGACAAGATAAGATAAGACAAGACAAGATAAGACAAGATAAGACAAGATAAGACAAGACAAGACAAGATAAGATAAGACAAGAAAATATAAGATAAGACAAGACAAGATAAGACAAGACAAGATAAGACAAGACAAGACAAGACAAGAAAATAAAAGACAAGACAAGATAAGACAAGACAAGATAAGATAAGACAAGATAAGATAAGACAAGACAAGATAAGACAAGACAAGACAAGACAAGAAAATATAAGACAAGACAAGACAAGATAAGACAAGACAAGATAAGACAAGACAAGACAAGATAAGACAAGACAAGATAAGATAAGATAAGACAAGACAAGACAAGATAAGACAAGACAAGATAAGACAAGAAAATATAAGATAAGACAAGACAAGAAGACAAGACAAGACAAGATAAGACAAGATAAGACAAGACAAGATAAGATAAGACAAGACAAGACAAGACAAGATAAGACAAGATAAGACAAGACAAGATAAGACAAGACAAGACAAGACAAGAAAATATAAGACAAGACAAGACAAGGCAAGATAAGACAAGATAAGACAAGATAAGACAAGACAAGATAAGAAAATATAAGATAAGACAAGACAAGATAAGACAAGACAAGATAAGACAAGACAAGACAAGACAAGAAAATATAAGACAAGACAAGATAAGACAAGACAAGATAAGACAAGACAAGACAAGATAAGATAAGACAAGACAAGACAAGATAAGACAAGACAAGATAAGACAAGAAAATATAAGATAAGACAAGACAAGATAAGACAAGATAAGACAAGATAAGACAAGACAAGACAAGATAAGACAAGATAAGACAAGATAAGACAAGACAAGATAAGACAAGAAAATATAAGATAAGACAAGACAAGATAAGACAAGACAAGATAAGAAAATATAAGATAAGACAAGACAAGATAAGACAAGACAAGATAAGACAAGACAAGACAAGAAAATATAAGACAAGACAAGACAAGATAAGACAAGACAAGATAAGACAAGACAAGACAAGATAAGATAAGACAAGACAAGACAAGACAAGATAAGACAAGACAAGATAAGACAAGAAAATATAAGATAAGACAAGACAAGATAAGACAAGATAAGACAAGATAAGACAAGACAAGACAAGATAAGACAAGATAAGACAAGATAAGACAAGACAAGATAAGACAAGAAAATATAAGATAAGACAAGACAAGATAAGACAAGACAAGACAAGACAAGACAAGACAAGAAAATATAAGACAAGACAAGATAAGATAAGATAAGACAAGACAAGACAAGATAAGACAAGACAAGACAAGATAAGATAAGACAAGACAAGACAAGATAAGACAAGACAAGATAAGACAAGAAAATATAAGATAAGACAAGACAAGACAAGATAAGACAAGATAAGACTGGATAAGACAAGATAAGACAAGACAAGACAAGATAAGACAAGATAAGACAAGAAAATATAAGATAAGACAGGACAAGATAAGACAAGACAAGATAAGACAAGACAAGACAAGATAAGATAAGACAAGACAAGACAAGATAAGACAAGACAAGATAAGACAAGAAAATATAAGATAAGATAAGACAAGATAAGACAAGATAAGACAAGACAAGACAAGATAAGACAAGATAAGACAAGATAAGACAAGACAAGATAAGATAAAACAAGATAAGACAAGACAAGATAAGACAAGATAAGACAAGATAAGACAAGACAAGATAAGACAAGATAAGACAAGACAAGATAAGACAAGATAAGACAAGATAAGACAAGACGAGAGAAGATAAGACAAGACAAGATAAGAGAAGACAAGACAAGACAA
>NC_047526.1:4890931-5033431 GCF_902827115.2 Pseudochaenichthys georgianus
CAAGACAAGACAAGATAAGACAAGACAAGATAAGACAAGAAAATATAAGACAAGACAAGATAAGACAAGACAAGATAAGATAAGACAAGACAAGACAAGACAAGATAAGATAAGACAAGGCAAGATAAGACAAGACAAGATAAGACAAGACAAGATAAGATAAGACAAGACAAGATAAGACAAGACAAGACAAGATAAGACAAGACAAGATAAGACAAGAAAATATAAGATAAGACAAGACAAGATAAGACAAGACAAGACAAGATAAGACAAGACAAGATAAGACAAGAAAATATAAGATAAGACAAGAAAATATAAGATAAGACAAGACAAGATAAGACAAGACAAGATAAGACAAGACAAGACAAGATAAGACAAGACAAGATAAGACAAGAAAATATAAGATAAGACAAGACAAGATAAGACAAGATAAGACAAGACAAGATAAGACAAGACAAGATAAGACAAGATAAGACAAGACAAGATAAGACAAGACAAGATAAGACAAGATAAGACAAGACAAGATAAGACAAGATAAGACAAGACAAGATAAGATAAGACAAGACAAGATAAGACAAGAAAATATAAGATAAGATAAGACAAGACAAGATAAGACAAGACAAGACAAGATAAGACAAGACAAGATAAGACAAGAAAATATAAGATAAGACAAGATACGACAAGATAAGACAAGACAAGACAAGATAAGACAAGACAAGACAAGACAAGATAAGACAAGATAAGACAAGACAAGATAAGACAAGACAAGACAAGATAAGACAAGACAAGATAAGACAAGATAAGACAAGAAAATATAAGATAAGACAAGACAAGATAAGACAAGACAAGAAAAGACAAGAAAATATAAGATAAGACAAGACAAGATAAGACAAGACAAGACAAGATAAGACAAGATAAGAAAGACAAGACAAGATAAGACAAGACAAGACAAGACAAGATAAGATAAGATAAGACAAGACAAGATAAGACAAGACAAGATAAGATAAGACAAGACAAGATAAGACAAGACAAGACAAGATAAGACAAGACAAGATAAGACAAGACAAGACAAGACAAGATAAGACAAGACAAGATAAGACAAGACAAGACAAGATAAGACAAGACAAGATAAGACAAGACAAGACAAGACAAGACAAGACAAGATAAGATAAGACAAGACAAGGTAAGACAAGACAAGACAAGACAAGATAAGATAAGATAAGATAAGACAAGACAAGACAAGATAAGATAAGACAAGACAAGGTAAGACAAGACAAGACAAGATAAGATAAGATAAGACAAGACAAGACAAGACAAGATAAGATAAGACAAGACAAGACAAGATAAGATAAGACAAAATAAGACAAGACAAGATAAGACAAGACAAGATAAGACAAGACAAGACAAGACAAGATAAAACAAGACAAGATAAGACAAGACAAGATAAGACAAGATAAAACAAGATAAGACAAGACAAGATAAGACAAGACAAGATAAGACAAGATAAGACAAGACAAGACAAGACAAGATAAAACAAGACAAGATAAGACAAGACAAGATAAGACAAGATAAGACAAGATAAAACAAGATAAGACAAGACAAGACAAGACAAGATAAGACAAGATAAGACAAGACAAGACAAGATAAGACAAGACAAGAAAAGACAAGAAAATATAAGATAAGACAAGACAAGATAAGACAAGATAAGACAAGACAAGACAAGATAAGACAAGACAAGAAAGACAAGAAAATATAAGATAAGACAAGACAAGATAAGACAAGATAAGACAAGACAAGATAAGACAAGATAAGACAAGACAAGACAAGATAAAACAAGACAAGATAAGACAAGACAAGATAAGACAAGACAAGATAAGACAAGATAAGACAAGACAAGATAAAACAAGATAAGACAAGATAAGATAAGACAAGATAAGACAAGATAAAACAAGACAAGATAAGATAAGACAAGATAAGACAAGATAAAACAAGACAAGATAAGACAAGACAAGATAAGACAAGATAAAACAAGATAAGATAAGATAAGACAAGACAAGACAAGATAAAACAAGACAAGATAAGACAAGACAAGATAAGACAAGACAAGATAAGACAAGATAAGACAAGACAAGATAAAACAAGATAAGACAAGATAAGACAAGATAAAACAAGACAAGATAAGATAAGACAAGATAAGACAAGATAAAACAAGATAAGATAAGATAAGACAAGATAAGACAAGACAAGATAAAACAAGATAAGACAAGATAAGACAAGATAAAACAAGACAAGATAAGACAAGACAAGACAAGATAAGACAAGACAAGATAAGATAAGACAAGATAAGACAAGATAAAACAAGACAAGATAAGACAAGACAAGATAAGACAAGATAAGACAAGATAAGACAAGATAAAACAAGACAAGACAAGATAAGATAAGATAAGATAAGACAAGACAAGATAAGACAAGATAAGACAAGACAAGATAAGACAAGACAAGACAAGATAAGACAAGATAAGACAAGATAAGATAAGACAAGATAAGACAAGACAAGATAAGACAAGATAAAACAAGATAAGATAAGACAAGATAAGACAAGACAAGACAAGATAAGACAAGATAAGACAAGATAAGACAAGATAAAACAAGACAAGACAAGATAAGATAAGATAAGACAAGACAAGATAAGACAAGATAAGACAAGACAAGATAAGACAAGACAAGACAAGATAAGACAAGATAAGACAAGATAAGACAAGATAAAACAAGATAAGATAAGACAAGACAAGATAAGACAAGATAAGACAAGACAAGATAAGACAAGACAAGACAAGATAAGACAAGATAAGACAAGATAAGACAAGATAAGATAAGACAAGATAAGATAAGACAAGATAAGAGGGACCTTTATTGATGCCGTAGGGATATTCAGTAGTTAAAGCAGCAAGAGAGTAAGAGTGAAATACAGGACAGCACAGATAAGAGTTCACATAAGGATCATATAATTAAAAGTCATTGTTAAAACAAGATATAACAACAACAAAGTAAAATAACAAGGAAAACAAATGCATTTAAGATCAGCACTAACTTAAACATGGTTCAGAGATGTTTGTAAGAATATTTCATACATATTTCATATTATAATAAATGCATAATATTATCAGGACAGAACAACTGATATATTCAAAGTAATACATAACTGAAGGAAGCTGAGTAAATCTAGTGATTTGGACACACTTTGAGCGCATTATTTCCTGTTTGCATCACACTGCATCATCGACAAGATGTCCTGTTCTTTTTTAGGATGTACTATTACAATTCTCTGTCTGCGTTATGTTCCTTGTTCATCATCATGTATCATACATTCTTAATATACTTTGTTATGACAAATTAAGTGTTTACAGTGTGTTCAGATCTTCATCTTCAGTTTAAATGTTAAATACTTATCCTAATAACAATTTCATTCAGTTTTCTTCACACAAATGAATGAGATATTACAATTCTTCTAATCCAAAAGGCCTCACAACAACCTGTCAATGTTTTAGGGGCCTCTAGTGGGAGCAGGAACCATAGTTTGGGAACCAGGAGTGGAGTGCACCAGATGGGCGTAAAAAAGTAGGGCTTAACTCTAACGTCGGGCTTAGCTACGTCCGACGTAGTGATTCGAATTTACACCGAGTGCACCAAGCCTGACTAGTCTCGGGCGTAGCTGCGCCTGGTCTTAAGATGCCACGTGAATACACGCGAAACAGTAATTGTTGCCAAGCAACGCCATTTTACCATTTTACAGACTCAGAGGACTGCAGAGAAGAGGGAATTCCCACACCCACAGCGTCAGCGATGACTCAAGGGGAATCCCAAATGGCCACACCCCGAAAGAGAAAGAGGGATTTGTCAGAGCTACAGCGGGAACTGACGGAGAAAGAAATCGGTGCTGGAGGGCCAATGAAACGTGTCTTATAGCCCGACATGCAGTTGTGCGATGAACATTAATCATGTCTCCCACAGTATGTTTGAAAGGCCCCGTTCGCGTAGAATCTGAGCGCAATCAGCACCTGCAAGGTTGGGGAGAGCGCAGCGTTTGGGTCTGATCCGTGCTGGAGTTGAGGGGAGATCTCCTCGATTAAGTCAAAAAGGGCTTGTCTGCCGAAACCTCTCCATCAGTTCACTGTCTGAATAGATGTCCAGTGGGTTTGTTCGATCACGGACGACTCTTTCTCTTCTTAATGCCCTTTCATTGTTAAACATGTAAACAAGACGCCCTGCCATCGTTAATATCCTTCTTGCCTGTTTTACGTTACTATGGATACTATTCTGTCTTTCCGATTTACGCCTGCTCCATACTAGGCGTAAACGTTACACCCGGGCGCAACGCATACAGGGCTTAAGTCTAAGTGGTGCACTAGTCATAACTTTAGTTTGGTCTTAACCTTCGGTTCTACGTCGGACGTAGAGTTACGCCCAGCTTACGCCCAGCTGGTGCACTCCACTCCAGAGCCTTAGAGGCAGGTACACTGCAACTGTTATTTACCTGCCGACTCAGCCATTCTCTGTTGGTCTGTCTTCACCTCTGCCGCCTCCAGCAGGCCGTCCACACATGCCTCAGAGAAGATCTTGGCCTGAGAGGCAGTGAAGGGCTGCAGGCTGAGCAGGATGCTCCTGAGGATGTTCAGCAGCTGAGCCTCATCCTGCAGCGCAGACCACAGCTCTGACAGGGACTTAAAGCGCGGCTGGAAGACATGAGCAACGACAGAAATGGGTAAGACATCATATAACAAGACGTGACAGACAATTACATTAGATATACTTTATTGATCCAAGAGTGGGAAATGGGTTTGTTACTACAGCAGTGTGTTCTATTGCATGTAAAGGTCTGCAAAGGCTAACCCCCCCCCCCCCCCTGCCTGAAACAGCTCCAATTGAGTCCTTTGTTTACTTCTGTAACAGAGTGACATCCCTATGCAACAGTAGCGCTTCTATTGGCTGGCGCTTCAACACATTGTACGTGATATGTTAAGGGGCGGGACATTTCTAAGCGGTTAACCAACCACAGCAGAGCCGGCCAGCTAACCAATCAGAGCAGACTGGGCTCTGGTTTCAGACAGAGGGTGAAAAGAGGTGCTGCAGCACAGGCAGTGTGAGAACAATAAAGAGCTGTCTGAACATTAAAGCACGGAGACATGTCCATACATTTTATGAACATGCCTCCATTTTAAGTTATTTTAATAGTGTTAAGTTTCAAGACCAAGACACTTACAAAAACGTTGGCAGTGGGTACAGCTGTCTTTGCCTGTATGGTTTCTTTCAGCAGCTTCATTTGTGATGAGAGTGCAGTCTGCAGCATTTCTACATGCTTGGCACATAAACATGCATCAGCCTGTTGGCGAAGGGAAACAATTGAGTTGTTTACGATACATGTCAACAACGACTTCTTTTACTTAATCAGCTGCACAAAATGGCTGTTCATCATATTCATTGACAGCTCGATACATGAAAATGCCATATTGATACAAAGCGGTTTTTTATGTTTTCTCACCAGTAACATTTTGAGAAAGACTTCATGCTGCCGGACGTTGTAGAGAGCCTGTTTGAGCAGGACGGCGGGGGGGTCGCATTCTGCAGGCTGACCGTCAGACTGCTTCTCCAGCACGGAGGTGTACCTCCACGCCAGAGTCTGTGACACGCTCAGCTCCTCTTCTATGCCCTTACTGGTGACTGGAAGAGCTTCGTTAAGAATGGAAGGCACTGAGGAGAGAAACAAAAGGAGGCACTATAATTACCAAACGCAGGATTGACAAAGCAGAGAAAATAACCTCGACTGATGACACAAAATAAAAAGCTGCCTTTATCTTGATGAACACAACACTTCTATGGTCTGGATTCCAGAACTCATAGACAACTAAAGGATGAGGTGTGGACCTTTCTGGTTCACTTAGATATGTTCATTTCGTAAGATCAGATTTGAACTTCCTCCTTCAACATGTCAAAGTGACTACTTGTATATGTACTGCTTTTTATATATAGTCATACACTGTCATATACTCATCTGTTTTAATATACCAGATTGCTATTTTTATGTATTAATCTTTGGGATGCTGAGAAGAGGCATTTCGGCACCTCGCGCAGGGGGCCTCACCTCGTGGGGGGGCCCTCATCGCGCGGAGGGGGGCCTCACCTCGTGGGGGGGCCCTCATGATGCGGAGGGAGGTTCATCTAATGCGCAAATGCGGCGCAATTAAGCACGCCACAGTTTCGCCGCAGCAAGGCTCACTCCACTAGCACCCCCCCCCCCCCCCCCGTCGGTGATAACAGGTATTTTTGTGTGTAGCATGGTGTACTATACTCAGTTCCTGGAGGTCAGTCTCCTCGCCCCCCTTCTTGCTGCTGGCTTTGTTGAACAGTCTGATCCCCGTGACGATCATGGTGAGCTCTCTGAGCTGCTGCCCCTTGTCTCCCTTCAGGAGGACCACGAAGGCTCCCAGCTCAGTCTGAGGGAAGACGCTCTGCAGGGCGGCTGGAACACAACACTCAGGGTCAGGATACACTCAATCAGCCTGAGAAGCTGGCAAGTCACCTTTTGTAAAATGTTCAACATTTAAACACGAGCATGCCATTTCTTGTTTCCAAGGCAACGCTTGATTATAAAGCTGAGAGCAACTCAAAGTGCGTACTGATAACAGCTCGAATCAATGGGGTGAGAGAGGGTGATCTGAGTGTGAGGGTGGCAGGGCGGCGGCTTTGAAAAGTCGGCTGTGATTCCTATGTCTACTTATTTTGTGTCATGTAATGCTACTCACTGCCTATTGGTGGTTTTTAATTGATCTTTTGTCTAATTATGTTTCTGTTTGTTTTGTAAGGGAGCTGTATGTATGTTCTTTCCATGTTGTACTTTAAGTATATTTTGATACTAATACTTCTTAACTATTATTTGAGTAACTTTTTGAATGCAGGACCTTTACTCGTAACAAAGTATTCCTACACTCTGGTACTTCTGCTTTTACTCAAGTACAAGACGTGAGTACTTCTCCCTCCTCTGGTTAATTGACTGCAACATCGTTTGTTAGTTTCTCTTTAAGTGGCACCGCCCGTGAGCCTGCATCCCAGCCAGGTGTTACGCTGTCACGGCACTTTGACTGCAGCTCCCCTGAAACTGAAAAGACTCTGGACGTGACACCTGTAGCCTCTTTCAGGGCGGTGTCATCTGTAGGCGAGCCCATGCCAGAGCGCAGCTGGATGTACGTGATGATTTTACAATACAAGGCGTCAAATTCCTCTCGTGTTTTCACTCTGCTGTCGGTGATCTCTCTGCTCACTGAGCTCAGCCTGGACTCCAGCACCCGGTGGATCTCCTCGAGAAACTCTCCTGCACAAACACAAGTACCTGCTTAGTCCTGAGGTTCATCTTTAAGAGTTAAGAATAAAGACATCTAATTATTTCCAAGCTAAAGCCATTCGGGGAAAAAAACATTTGTCATGCGTATGCTCCCCGTAGGCAGGTCTGTCTACAGTCAGAAGCCTGTCCACGGCTTATGACGAAGACAGGTGCAAAGAGCATTTCTATAAACCAAACATGACCAAATAAAGGCGTCTATCAAACATGCAGTGTCTGCAACCTAAGCATAAATCCAATCTGAGCTGGACCTGGAACAATACACTCAATTGAATGATCATGTTTACGCTATGTGCTTGTAATACCTGCTCAAAATATAAAAGTCTTGGTTTGGTTTCAACATCAAGACAGTTCTTTACAGAGTGCATCACTTCAAAGGAAGTATGCTTAGGTCTAAAGTGAGGCAGCAGGATTTCCATCAGGGTGATTTGGTCATGTTTAGATTTTTGATTTCAGCATGGTTCTAAAGAAGTGACAAACATATATAATGCTCGTCATGCTTACAAACGAGTGGTAGAATTAACCGGAAATCTATCAGCAGCAACCATTTTGATAATAAATGTATTGTTTAAAGGTAGGGTAGGTAAATTTGAGAAACCGGCTCGAGATCGCTAGAATTTGAAAATACACAACCGGAGAAAATCTGCCACTTCCTTCAGACTTCCTCACAGAGCCCCTCCTCCAACACACACGAACGCGCACATGACCAATGAGGGCACGAGATAAGTTTGTTCCCCGATGGAAGGCTGACAGGCAGGTAGGCAGGTTGTACTTTTTACAGTATTACGGCTTCTACAGATGAATTTTTTTAATGTATTTTTTGTCAAAGCACTTCAGATATTCATTGCTATCGGGATGTTAAGAGCATTCCATGGAATATAACAAAAAGTGTTTCTCGAGCCGGTTTCTGAAACTTACCTACCCCACCTTTAAGTCATTTATTAAAGACAAAGATAAATAGGATCTCTGTTTCTATTGGGATTTGTAAAGTTGGTTGGGCATTTCTCCCTCATTTCAGATACAAACGTGAACATCGTGTTTAATCAAACAAATGATCCCAAAAATGAACTGATCATTATCATCACGTATTAAAAGGATCACCAGAAACTCCATTCATAATGACAAATGGCATGAGTGTGTAATGTTGTGGGTAACACTTACGCCGGGAGGTGTAATTCATGTCGAAGTGCACTTGCATTTTGATCGTGTCGAGGGACGGGCTGCACTCTTCCATCAGCTTACCCAGACACAGCTGCAGGAGATATGGCAGATGAATATTAGAAACACATGAAAGTATGTGGAAACGGTTGCTTCCAGCCCTGTGAACAGCTTCATGTTCGAGCTGGCAGGGTGCAGACGGCTGGTCAACACTTCACTTGTTCACATTGTTCTCTTGTCTTACATAATAACACTAGTCAAAACACTCCTCATTGACATGTATGTTCTCTTGGAGACGTGAGGTCAGATAGCTTTTATGTGAGTATATTGTGATTCTCAGATCACAGGTAATAGGCATTGTAACAGGATACATTAAAGCGACCCCCCAACCATGTTACGAACTCAAATGGGGCTGTCGGAGTGAAGTCCAGTTTAGTATCTCACCTCTTCCAGTTTCTGGACATCTTGTTTGGTCAGTGTTCGGTCAACATTGAAACCATTCCTTGGGTCCAGCACAGCAGCTTTCACCTCAAAGAAGAAGAAAAGAACCTTTTCAGTTTGGAGTAAAGAGTCGCCCATGGGTGCCAGGCAAGGATAAAGAGGAGCGTTTAAAGACATGATATCCTTACAGGCAGTTGGGAAAAGTACATTTACTCAAATACTTTACGTAAGTACATTTTTAGTACACTTTAAGTACTTTCAGAGTTTCCCCTAGGTTTACTGAAAATATCTTTCTATTACTCCACTACATTTAATTTAAAAACTAGCTACTTTTCAGAACTTTTACATAATGCATCTCTAAAAGAATCCACAAGCGGACTAACTGTGTTAGGTACGAATTTGTAAAATTATCCTAAATATTAAAAAAAGGCAATATTTTTGCAAACTTTGTTTGTTTACAAGAGTAGAATGCTACTTGACTTGACAACATTATCTCATAGTCATAAACGACTATATATATATATATATATATATATATATATATATAAATATAAATATATATATATATATATATATATATATATATATATAGACAGATAGGGACGAGCAGGAAAGACTTGGCCCTCTGTGGGTCCAGAGTGTGACGCATGTCTTAATGTTGTTTTTAGTTTAATTAAGTGGAGCCATGAAAAATGAGAATTGCCTCAGGAATGCAAGCTTTGTTTCTATGAGCAGGTCAAATGGAGATCACATCCATAAAACTAGTCAAGATGACCCTACAGCCCGTGCCGACTGGAGGCAATGAGGTACTTTCCCACTACATCGACTACAAAGTCTTTGAAGATCTGGAAAGATTCACCGAAAACAAACTAGTTTTTTATTGACCAAATAAACAGCAATGTTCAGATCAATTACTTATTTATGTTTTAAATAAAGGTGAATGTATTATTGTATTAATATCACTCTATAACCATAATACGTTACATAGTCTATCTGTTCATTTTGGCTGTCTTTTCAAACTAAAATGGTCCTGACGTCCTCCACAGTGGACATACTGTAACATTTACAAATTAAATGACATTTAAAAAAAGTCTAAATTGCAAGATGTTATTTAATCCTAAATAGGTAGGAAATAAAAAATAAAGAAGATTGGAAAACATTTGTTTTCCTCGGTTCCCAGGAGGATATATAATAGTAAATCACACATGGAGGACATTTTTTCAGAATTAATACTTTCCCTACATTTTGCTGTTGTTACTTCTGCACTTTAACTTAAGTAAGATTATGTATTGGTACTTTTACTTCAGTGAAGAATCTGAATACTTATTCCACCTTACTGCTTACAATGTGTAAGTAAGTACTAAGGTACTAAACTAAAGCATTAACATACAGCAGGCGTTGGCTGACGTCACTGGTAAAGCTAACTCTCGGTAGCTAACTTGACTAGCATGGAAGTAAACACTTTACTGACCATGAAAGCGACCAGAGTGTCCGACACCGCGTGCCCTCTCGCGGCACACTGCTGCACTATCTCACGGATAATGTTTTTAATCACGCTCTCTGCGTGAGCCCCAGACATTCTGACTGACAGAAAGTTATTTAACTACCCTAGTTTTAATGTGTGCCGATACAGCTAACGCGGCATCAAAAGCTGCCTGTTGATAACTAGTTGCCATGGTAACATTGCGTGCACACAGGGGTGTATTGCTTGACATCTCCGTGTCCACTAGATGGCGCTATAATCTAACTGTTTCTGTTTTTGCAAGACTAAGGTGGATTTCAAGACTGACTCATGTCTGAATGCCTTGTTGGGATGTGATGAAGTACATTCCTCCTCAGATATTGGAGTTAAGTACAGTTCTGTGGCAGAAATACTTGTACTTTAACTAAGTAGTTATCTTTCACTACATTTTGGAGGCTAATATTGTACTTTTTACTTAACTAGATGTATAGGACAGGTTTAGTTGCTAGTGACCAGATTCAGATTAAGCTAATACTAAATATAAACACACTAATAAATAAACATTGACATACAATTATAGGTTTAAATATCCAGCAACAGTATACAAAGTAATTTCAATTAACTCCATCTTTACCAACCGTGATGCATCAACAATCATAATACAGTCGTTTATGATATATTAGTCTGAAATGGGCCATTATGCTTAACAAGTACTTTTGGTACTCAATATGTATTGATGCTATATATTGATAATTGTGTTATTTGACTTAAGTAACATTTGTAATGCAGGACTCTAAATTAAGGGGAAGCTTTTATAATTTAGTATTACTACTTTTACTTGTACATCTGAGTACTTATTCCACCACTGTCTAAAGTTGATCAAAGTAACACCATTACATTTTATTCTTGGCAGTAAGATGTACTGTAATATTTCATTTCTTACTTTGTGCATTAAAGCCATAGAACCTGATCAGTAAGGTATTGCGTAACATATTCTAACAAACATACATTACACTTGCAAAATAATTGTCAATACATCTGCCATAAACACTATTGTTTGAATGTTTTGTTTTTGCTGGCAATTCAGAGGGTTGCTGTGATTTCCATGTTTGAAACTAGTTTTGAGTTAGTGCCAATAACAGAGGGCCTCAAATCCTTTTCTTTTTAAATATCAAATCCACCTCTGCGGTTATTACCATGGTGACAGCTCTGACACTGAAGCTGGAAGCCAACACAACAACATGTGTTTAGCTAGATGTTAAGAGGAATTGTAATTAAATCAGTTATGATTTAACAAGTACATTGCACTAACTGAGTGGAGCAAGTTATTTTAAAATCAAATCCAGTGCTTTACACTAAATTAATATGATTAGTACAAGTAGAGTAGAGTATTTCATTTTGATGTGAGTTCTAACCCCAGATGTAACAAAGAGGCTTTCTGCAGAACAAAAAGGGACAGCACAAAAGAATAAGGATTAAAATATTTATTGTTAAAAAAACAGACTAGACATAAATACTATGGTTTTGGTCACATGATTACCCTGTGCTTGGAGAGACAAAACCACTTCGAACATAAAGACAAGAATACATGCAAAAAAGGTTCAAATAAACATGCAACAAAACAACTCCATGCAAATGATAAACAGTCCAAAAAGAACAGTATAAATATACACAGGTTCGGCAGAGGGCTTTTAGGATCCATGGTGAAAAATAAAAAGGTACACGTTTTGGCACAGTTGGCACACTCCACTGATATCGACACTACTGTACAAGTTTTAAAAAATCCACACAAACACGGTTTTCATCTCGGATAACATTTGAGAAAAACAAACAAGTTAGTGGCAATACACTCCAATAGAAAACTTAGACACCACACGGTCCCTGCAGCAGTAGCATTAACAACAGACTGAGATCAGGTGACAGGCACAACATGTCTGTACATCACATCTTCCTCCATGGATCTGCACTTCCTTACCAGATACATTCGACTTAAGTGCAGGATCATGCTTCATCTGAGTAACACATGACTCAGCAGTTTTCTAGAACACATGCTTCTTATAACACAAATCCACACTTCATCCCTCCTGTAAATATTACTGCAACAGTAAGTGGTCTTGTCTTGGTCTTTGGAATTACTAGGGCCCATGGTAGGGAAAAAAAACATGTAAGAAATTGAGAATAAACCATTACACCCCAAAATGTTCCATCATGAAAAATACTTTGAAAAACATCAGGATATAAACACGGGGGGGGGGGCATTACTTAAAAAGTAATGCATTTGAGGGAAAAAGTTGTAATGTTATAATAAAAATGTAATTAAAAAGAATAGTAACATTTCAAGAAAAAAATCTGGGGGAAAAGAGCAACATGAGCACCAAGTCATGGTATCATGAGCACCAAGTCATGGTATCATGAGCACCAAGTCATGGTATCATGAGCACCAAGTCATGGTATCATGAGCACCAAGTCATGGTATCATGAGCACCAAGTCATGGTATCATGAGCACCAAGTCATGGTATCATGAGCACCAAGTCATGGTATCATGAGCACTATTTGTCCTAACATTGGCCATAAAACTCATTGTAAGAATGATTGAATGCCAGTGCAGCCGTGTCATTGTGAACATGACACAGCTGCACTGGCCCGGTTTCAAAATGAATGCAACCATCACCATGTCTAACACACATAGACAGTTTGTTGTAGCAAATTAATTAAAAAGAATTGTTGAATAAATACATCATTTGATATTAGATTAATACATATTTTTGGAGTCAGCATATTTAGTTCTCCTAATGTCCCTCATATGCTTATCCTGGAAACAAAGTTGGCAGACATCGATTAAAGGCCAGCTTCAATTCTAGTCCCAAAAACATCAATAAACTTGTGCTTAAATTATTGAGACATATATATATATATTCCCAAATAGGAAACTTTAGACATAGGTCAAATGTATTGAGGGACAATAACATGGACTGACAGGAATTGTATGACACTAACTCCAGTTTCCCCCCTCCCAGGTTGTGTGGATCAAAGTAGACAAGCCATCAAAAGAGCAGCAGGTCAAGGGAAACCCTTGTGTCTCTGAAATGTTCACAAATGAGGATCCACACTAATGAAGAGAGGGTAAACTTGATACAAAAGACACATATTTGAAAAAGGGCTTATAATGGCTCGTACTATCCATGACACTGCATTAGAGCCGTGTGATATTGCACTTAACGTTCCTCAGGCCGTCTCAGAAGCACTTCCTGAAGACGATCTGCGGCCCGTGCTCCTCGTATTCCTCCTGGCTGATCCAGGCGGAGCTGAAGGTGGGCAGGTTGGCCAGCACTGCCCCCCCGCTCCACACTGAGAAGTCTCGGTCCTTGGGGCTGGTGACGCGAACGCTCTCCCCCGTGTCCTTGGGAACCAGTCCTTTGATTTCAGCCTGGAGGCGCTCAGGAAGGCCGGGCAGCAGAGTGTTTCCGCCTGCAGCGAGAGAAGGCATTCAGTAAAGAGTGGGACATTCACTGGAACAGGACTGAATCAAAGAATCAACACCACTGTGCACGTTTTCAAAATCCATTCAGACATTTGAGAAAAACTAAGAACATTGGAGGCAATACACTGCACTCGAATAGAAAAGGTTAACTTTAGACACCACACTGTACCTGCTGATTCAACAGCCTGAGATGACAGGCACAACACGTCCATACTGTACATCACATCTTCCTCCATGGATCTGCACTTCCTTACCAGATACATTCATATGTTCTAACCAAAAGTTGACTCGGGTGGAAGATCATGTAACATGACTCAGCGGTTTTCTAGAACACATGTTTCTTATAACGCAAATCCACATTTTGTCCATCTCCTGTAAATATTACTGCGACAGTAAGTGGTCCTGTTCAAATATACCGTTTCAGAAAAAGAAATCATTCAGAGAAGAGCATCACACTAACTGGAACGGGGGGTTCGATTTCCGCCCATTTCCACCTGATAAGGATACAAGTTACAACCAAATAAAATACATCACCAAATAAGAGGAATATTGGAAGAAAAGTACTTGTACTGTAATTTCATGACTAGTTTAATTGACCACTCAATGCAATCTATGCCTCCCGATTCTTTCTAATTTGACCACTGCATTCGGCAACTCTTAAAAAGCAAATACGGGTGAGCCATAAAATCATATTCCTAAGTGGTGAAATCACGCTTTTAAGACCTTTTTCCGCATTCCATCTGCAAATAAACTTCATACTGAAGAATAATTTCTTGTTCTGTTGTTATTAGGGATGCTCTGATCGATCGGTCACCGATCGAGATCGGCCGATACTCACTCTATCGATCGGTGCTCTCTAAACATGCCGATCGCGAGAGTCGATCGCATGACGTAAAATACATGACACTTTTCTCTGTGTGCGGCAAAACAAGCTCGCCAAAATGGCTTCACCGGTCTGGCATTATTTTAAGGTGTCCGAAAAAGACAGTAAAATAGCGGAATGCAACGTGAAGCAGAAATCCTGCAGCTCCGCCCGCCGGACCGGTGAGCGCAGCGAAACACACAAGAGTTAGACCTAACACACTTAGCTATTTTATCTACCTGGAACAAGCTAAACTAGTTATAAATATATTTATTCTTCACTGTCAGGTCACTCATTAGCTGCATGAGATACTGACAGGCTGTCAGGAGAGAGAGAGAGGGGGAGAGGGGGGGAGAGAGGAAAAGAGAGCGCTTCCGCTCATCTCTCCCGTGTTATTCTCCAAAGTGAATGTAAACTTGAATAATGTTCATCATTTGAATGTAATAATTAAGTTGATTGTGGTTTGTGGAAGCTCCAGTGAATGAGCCCCATTAACTGAGTTTTAAACATCACTTTAAATGGAAGATTTAAAGTGATGTTTAAATCTTCCATTTAGGCCCCGCCCACTCGATCGGATCGGCGATCGGTATCGGCCGATACTGATTCCAGCGATCGGCCCCGAAATTGGCGATCGGAGCATCCCTAGTTGTTATGCATCACTGATAGATTGTCACATTTATTGAAGATAAATGATTATTGGCAAGAAAATCTACAAGAGATCGTACAGCGCAATCAGAGAGATCCAGTATGTCCACGTTTTTGAGCAAGTCCACGAATCCAGTCTTTGTCAAGTCGGTCACCACCTTCGCGCAGCTGCTGGCGCCACTTCGTCCGGTCCTCCGCCAGCCTCTCCCAGTTGTCCGTCGCAATGTCCAGGGCCCTCATGTCACGCTTTACGACATCCTTGAAGCGCAGCAGTGGTCGTCCTCTGCCTCTGGAACCAGCACTCCGCTCGCTGTATAAGATGTCCTTTGGCAGGCGGCCATCTGGCATTCTGCGAAGGTGACCGAGCCACCGCAGCCTTCAGTGTTTGGAACATTGACTTGCTGCCCGTACGCGCCAGCACCGCCTCGTTCGTGACCTTGTTCCGCCATGTGATCCCGAGGATGTTGCACAGGCACCGCACGTGAAAAGCATTTATCTCTTTCGTGCTGCGCGTAAGTTGCCCACGCCTCGGAACCATACAGCAGGACGCTGACCTGCGCACTTCATTCTTGCGGTGTTTTGGCGCGGCTTCTCTTTTTGTCTTGGGGTAGGTTTTCGTTTAGGCATGTTCGTCTGGGTTAGAACAAGCGAGTGGTCGGTATCACCATCAGCAGTGTGGTAAGTTCTGGAGCATCTGACTAGGCCAATGTCACGTCTTCTGACCAAAGCCAAGTCTAGCTGGTGCCAGTGCTTGGACCGCGGACGCAGCCATGTCACTCGCCGACGTTGCTTCTGCTGGAACCAAGTGTTTGCGATGCAGAGCCCATGTTGACTGCACAGCTCGAGAACTCGCTGTCCGTTTTCCCAACACCAAAGGGACTGATTGCATCCGGCCATGCCAGATAATCGGCGCCAACACGAGCATTGAAATCGCCGAGCAGCATCACGCAGTCCTCGGGGGGAATCTTGTTCAAGACGCCTGCCAGGCTGTCGTAGAACTGGTCCTTGACCGCAGCTTCCCTCGGCAGTGTGGGGGCGCAGGCACACATCACATGTATTGGGCTGGCAGAGCGTCAGGGAATGGTCCTTTTCACCAGCTTGTTGGACACTGCAAAGCCTACGCCGTGTGTGCGGTGTTCATATTTGGCTTTTCCCCATCCAGAAGAAAGTGTAGTTTTGCTCTTTGATAGAACCAGACTCAGCTAGTCTGGTTTCCTAGATAAATAAATGTGGCATAAATGTACCGTTAGTGCTCCACAAAATTACAACTTAATCCTCAGATTAGAATATTTACCTCTCAGATTGACTACAAAGACACTCTTTAAAATAACTTGTTAGTGACCAGCGGTATCTGCTGATTTCAAGCTTAAACTCTGAACATAAGTGTCTGCAGCCTAAGTAACCATGGCAATCTAGCCAGGTAAAAAGAGAGCCACTTAGGTACTATAGAAAACTCTGGCTTTCGGCTCATCATACCTCGCTCTGATCTGGCTTCACATTAAACCCCTCCTCAGGATTAAAGCATGGCAGCAGCAGCCAGTGCAACAGCTCAACAACAACAACCCTCCGTTACCTGACAGGACGATGTTTCCCAGGAAGCTGCGCCGCAGGTCAATGTCTGAGCTGAGGATTGACTTGTAAACGCTCTCATGCATCCCATAATGGTCCTGTCCAATCAGCTCGGGTTTGAAGAGAATCTCAGGGGCCCTGGAGGAACAGGGGAAGTTATAGAGCTATTTGAGTGGACTGTTAGAAGAGACATCCGCCCTCTGAAGTGGGCTTTGACATTATTATTGTACAGATCAAGTCAGATGTATCCTTAAACTGGTGACTCCTGCCCTGACCCATGTTAGAATCATGAGAAACGTCAGCAATGCCTGGGAGGCAAGTTCACTTGAACCGCAGAGGCAAGTTTCCAAGCCGAGTCCCCACGTGCCATTTAGCTTTAGACACTAACTGAGGCTAATGTTCGTGTTGTGTTTTGTGTCAAACATCAAAGTACTGGATAGTAAAAATGACATGAAGATTGAAAGCCTTTCAATATGCTTTGCACTTTCAAGCAGTGGTGTAAGGTAACTAGTGCATGTACTCCAGTACTGTGCTTAAGTCAAAATGATGAGGTACGTGCACTTTACTTGAGTATTTCAATTATTGACTACTATGTACTTCTACTCCACTACAACTCAGAGGTAAATGGTGTACTTTTCCTCCACTCCATGTATGTAATACCTTTAGTTACTTCACAGATGTGGATGAATGATGTGAAATCTAATCAAGTGTTGAATCAGACTTTAGTTCCACCTGGAGTAAATCCACCAGCTACCCTGCAGTCTACAAAGTACTTCAGACTAGCTGCACCTTCACCAGCTACCCTGCAGTCTACAAAGTACTTCAGACTAGCTGCACCTCCACCAGCTACCCTGCAGTCTACAAAGTACTTCAGACTAGCTGCACCTTCACCAGCTACCCTGCAGTCTACAAAGTACTTCAGACTAGCTGCACCTTCACCAGCTACCCTGCAGTCTACAAAGTACTTCAGACTAGCTGCACCTTCACCAGCTTTGAGAACACTTTCATGATCAATCATTAGAAAACATATCATATATATTATTCTGAAATCTGCATTGCGAGAACTTTGACTTTTAGTACTTAAAGTATATTTAGATGCCAATACTTTTACTTGAGTAACATTTTGAATGCAGGACTTTTACGTGTAACAGAGTAACCCTACACTCTGGTACTTCTACTCAAGTACAAGATCTGAGGACTTCTCCCACCTTTGCTTTCAAGTAAGCTTTATATCTCAGAGGAACTGGTCAGCACCTTCCTGACAAACTCAAATAAATAAATAGATCTTCCTATAAACTCTCAGTTGGCGGAGGCACCATGCTAATGATAGATCTCTTTTTGTTTAGTATGTTTCACGGAGCTAATGCTGTCCTCCAATGCTGAATGAAATGACTTTCCAGCCTTCCAGTGTACATCGAGTGTCCTCGATGTGCAGACGGTTACCTGAACCTCTCCGAGCTGAGGGTGACGATCTGTCCATCCGGCATGTTGTAATGCATCTCTGCGCTGGACGCCTCCCCCTGACTCAGCTCCGCTTCATAGTTGAGAGCCACACAGCAGCACCGTTCCTTCATCTCCCTCACTATCTCCATCTCCGCTGAGGTGCGCATGCTGACCCCTTGCTCCTGCAGCAGCTGAAGCACAGGCACACCGAACGTCAGTCAGGGGATGGAAGAGGCAGTTACAGTTTCACACCACACAGGGACTGGAACACGCTGCTATGCGATGTGGACAGTCACAAATCACTAGTCAATTTAAACCAAGTACCTTTTGGGTAAATGTGTACGCTACTGTTTGAGACATTCTGGCTTATTCAACACCCAAGGAATGCACAATTGTATAAATGTGTGATTGATAATGATAGATATATGAGAGCAGTGGATGGATATATAAGAGAGGTCTATATAATGTAAACAATTACTTACCAACTTAAATGGAAAACGTATCACACAGTGGGAAATGTCAAGGCAAACAAATGTATTCTTCTATTTATGTCTTTATACTTTAGTTCTCTACATTTTTTCTAAGTAAGAGAGGCCACAAGTTAACATGTACAAGGTTTTATGTTGAATATACAAACAAAAAAACCATTACAAAAATAAATAGTCAGTAGTTTGACTAACATTTATTTGTATACTTTGAGATAAGTGTCATGTAAGAGATGTTCCATTATGACTTTGTATATGGGTGGGTCACAAACAGATCATTGGTTCATCTACTTGAACAGGTATCCCAGTGGGGTACGGCCGAGAACAGCAGAGTTATGATATCAATCAGAAGATTTAAAAGCTACATAAATGATGGATTAAAACATTTAAAAACATTTGAAGCCTTTATGGCAATTTAATTGCAAGAGGCCCTTCTTATCATCTTAATGAAATTACAAACTGGCATTCAGTCATGTTAACAGAGTTGGATGAATAACATAATAAAATATTGTTTTGATAAGCTTCCATGTTTTAAAGTCGGCAAAGGCTGTTTTTGACTACAAATTAGATGGTTGTTGTTATCATTGCAATATGTACTTAATGAAGCACGATCCACTAATCCAATGAATGTCCGCTGGCGCTCGAAGCACCCTGTGCAACATTGGCTAAATATTCACGTAAATAATTCCTCTGTGTACAACATTATTCACAAAACCCCAAAGCCAATCGGAAGTGTTATCCGTTCACGTTACTGCCAATAAACTGTGAAACACAATCAAAAGAAAGGACATGAATACCTTTTTCAGATGCATTGTAACATCGACACCAGCCAGAGGGAAGCGCTGCACTGCATGAGGCAGACAGTATCCCTCAAACACTGGCACGCTGTGGCTCACCCCGTCTCCAGAGTCAAACACCACACCTTGAAATACAAATAAAAGCGCAATGATTTTCAAATGGATCACATTTTTTGATCCAATTACATCAAAAATGGCTTTAAGAAAGAAGTTTAAACGTATGAAGATGCAAGTTCAAGTCCTTATGAAGACTTTATGACTTCATAAAGTGGTGTTTGTTAGTGTACTTGTGCTTTACGGTGGCTACAGAGTTGTATATATCATAAAAAATGGTGTTATTCATGAGCCTATGTCTAACACTACGGAGGAGCTGAGCTTATGGTTTCACTCCACATGTAAAGCTGCCATGGACACTGTGGCTCCATTAAAAACAAGGCAACCCAAAACTAAATGCCACGACTCTGGCTGCCCGACGTGAATGCCGTAGAGCTGAGAGAAGATGGAATAAGGACAAACTACAAGTCTCTTTACAAATGCTGAGGCAGTGTTGGCGTCTATCAGACAACTGTGAAAGAGGCAAAACCAAAAAAATTCTCCGACATCATTCTTTAAAGCAGTGCTTCTCAAACTGGTTTCAGTAATGTACCGCCTTTGAAACATTTTCTCAGCCAAGTACCCCCTGACCGACCCCGAACATTTTTGATCGAAAAAGCCTATACAAATAATTCCAATATAGTGATGTTCCCTCAGTGTGTGATTTATTAACTTCTTCATGCATGCATTACAACAAACTAAGGATATTTTCATTTTATGCATGAAAAAAAAACAACATAACATTTTTTAAAACTGATTTTTCCAAGGAGTTTTTCAACTGAAGTAATATCTGTTTAACAAACCAATGAACAAAATGATATATTATGCAAAACTATAAAATACACAAATGTGACATGTTTATATGAGGACCCCCTTGGTGGTTCTAGGAATATTTTATATAAAATTGTGTTTTCCATTTAACTTCTTGTACTAAGATTATTTTTGTAATAATCATGCATGGTATTTTTTTAATTAACTTCTTTTTTTTTATCTCACGTATTCCCTCCAGTAGTGATTTGAGAATGGCCATATTATCTATAATGGCTGATGTCAAACAAAAAGGTTTCATCAAGCTGTAAAACTAAAAAGAATGTCTTGAAAATATGACATAAATAATAAGAAAGTGTTTCAAGAGCGCAAAGTCGTTGAAAAACATATGCCAAAAGCTTCCGGTATTTATTTTGGTCTCTCGGCTTTCATGTCTATTGGCTTCTTAAAAACAGCGGGGATCAGCTGTTGAACTGCTGTTGTCTTCTCCGGTGATTGGCAAATCTGGGTGATGCCTTCTGATATGATTCAGCATGTTTGGCGTGTGTTACCATTAGCATACCGCACCACTGTAGAACAACGCCGACACACCGTCCTCGTCCGATCCAATCCACCACTCGCACACTTAATCGTTATTGTAGTCCACAGGGAACCGAAATGTTCCCACACAGCTGATTTAAAAGAAGCAGGTGGGTTCTAGCTCCTGTGTGTTATCTGAAATCGCTAACTTTTCTTCTTCTTGTATTTTGTTCGTTTTGTTGTTGTGTTTCTTCTTGTTCTTCATTTGTCGTTTAAGGGCAGCTGGCAAACAGCAGCATTTAGGCGCAATACCGCCCTCTGGATTATATATAGTGTAGTGGATACTGCCCTGAATGACAGACTTCTTTCCCACTCGTAAAAAAAGGCGTATTCGTCGTGTGACCGCATGTGCCGAACCGTGACGGTACGGGACGAATACGGATACCGTTACACCCCTAGTGGGTGGGCATTGGGGGCAAAGCCCTCAAATGGTTTAGGTCGTATCTGACTGGTAGGACTTTCTGCGTCAGCCTTGGGGACTCTGAGTCCTCGTCTGCTCCTCTCCTTTGTGGGGTTCCACAGGGCTCAGTGTTAGGCCCCCTGTTGCTTCCTCTCTGGTCCATTCTCAGAAAGCAAGGCATCGCTTTTCATTGCTATGCAGACAATTGCCAAATATATGTGCCACTTAAAAAGAACGACTCGCACTCAATTAAACCACTGTTAAACTGCCTTGAAGACATTACGTCCTGGATGGCATGCAACTTTTTTTTAATTAAACGATGACAAAACCGAAGTGAGGGTTTTTGGTGCCCCTCGGCCCACTCCTATATACCTAGGATCCTTGGGCCACTCCACCAGGCCTACCATAACAGATCTTGGTATAAAGATGGACCCTGAACTCAAGCTGGACAGCCAGATCCAGGCAGTCGTTAAAAACAGCTCAGCTCACCTCACCTCAGGCAGCTACCCAAAATAAAGCCTTTTATAAGTAGTGACCTTTTTGAAATGGTAATCCATGCCTTTGTCACCTCCCGCTTGGATTACTGTAATGCACTATATATGGGAATAAGTGCGTCCTCCCTTGCTCGCCTGCAGATGGTGCGAAACACAGCAGCACGGCTGTTAACTGGCACACGCAAACATGAGCACATTTCCCCCATTTTAGCTTCACTCCACTGGCTGCCCGTTCATTCATTTTAAAACTCTTTTATTTACTTTTAAAGCCCTCAATGGCCTGGCCCCGCCCTACCTCTCTGAGCTGTTACACAGCTACACGCCCACTCGCACTCTCAGGTCAGCTGATCAATTGCTCCTGAGGGTGCTAAAAACAAAGTCAAAGCTCAGAGGGGACCATGCTTTCTCTGCTGCCGCCCTTAAACTGTGGAACGACCTGCCCGTGCTAATCAGACAGGCTCCCACACTGTCTGTTTTTAAATCCTGTCTAAAAACCCACCTCTTCTCCTTAGCATTCGAAACCAAGTTTTATTTGCTTTCAGTGGTCTATTGTTTTTACTATATGGCCGTTTTGTTTTTTTTATAAGTGTTACGTTTATTCTGGTTTGTTTTGTGTTTGTACCTTTTATGTGATTTTATACTTATTTTTATGTTTTGTGAGCCGAGTTGTGTGATTTTATATTTTCTGTATCTCTCTGTACAGCACTTTGGTCTGGAGGTTTGAAAGTGTTACATAAATAAAGCTAGATTGGAGAGTTGGCCTACGCACCGGTGGATCTCCCCGCTGCGTAAAGGGCCAGCACGGCCTGCATGGCCACGTATGTGAAGGGAACATTGAAGCACTCGAACATGATCTCCACCATCCGCTGCCGGTTCCCCAGGGGGTTCATGGCCGCCTCCGTAAGCAGGACAGGGTGATTGTCCGGGTCCACACCCAGCTGCTGGAACGTGTGTTGCCAAATCTGAAACAAGAAAAGGGAGTCAAAGCTCCCCTCTCCATGGTTACCTACTAAAAGGTTTACCTTTCTTCTAGCTGAGCAATGTGATCACTGGACTACTAAATGTCAGAACACAATGTGTGACCGGGGGAAAAGAAGAATTGGACGGCAGTGGGTTTCTGTCCAGCTGTGTTGTAAGAACAGATTTTTTTTTTTTTTTTTTTTAAAAGGAAGAAGCAGAAAAATGAGAATTGATAACGTTTCATTTCAGAATTGATGCATCACCTGCTTTTGGGAGGTTGGGATTAACAGAGACATTAAGACGCAATTTAGTACAAATATGGGCCGATTAATATCTGCGGCTGATTTATTTACAACATAAAACAAAATTCTAAAATGGATAGCGCTTAGTTATGCGGCACCAACACTCATTCAGTCAAATCAAAGTACAAAAACGTGTTCTTCCAAGCCTCCACATTTAATGAAGAATCATACAAATATTTGTTATATAGTAATAGATTAGTGAAAGTGTTTGAGTTATGACGGAGGACAAGTTGTGGAACTGATCCACTCACTCATACTATTTATATAAACACAGTGCCGGGTTTTAAAGCTTACCCCTCTTGAAAATAACGCATCCATTTCATAGAGATATACTCCCAGTGACTTCATACTGTACCTACTGTATCAGTCATATCCAGTCCCACTTACCTTTTCCATGTCGTCCCAGTTGCGAATGATCCCGTTCTTTATGGGATGCCTCAGAGCCAGGACCCCTCTCATGTGCTGAGCCTCGTGTCCAATGTAGGTCTCCCTCTCAAGGTTACCGTTCATTATTTCCTACAAAGACAACACTTCTGATTAGAGGCGAGCTCAAATCAAAGCCACGTTATAATGCTTTTTTGTAGAGAAAAGAGAGTTCTACACATAAGTGTGTGCCCTTACCTCATATTTTGGCATCCCAATGATTGTTGGGAATATAATGTTTGGGAGGTCCTGATCTGCAAATCCTGCTTTCATCAAACCAGAGCCCGTATCCAGAACTATGGGGGTCTTAAAATCTGTCATCTGTAATCACAAAAAGAAAAAAGAAATACACTTCAATCAAATGAAGGATGACGCTGGGGATTCTCACCAGCGCTGGGCAACTCACCGCATGTTTTATTTATATAGCACATTTATAAACGATTTTTGGTCGAGCCAAAGTGCTGTACATGTAATAAAAATAGCCTACAGTAGAGACACTTTACAGCAAATACAACAGCACAGATTGTTCAGAATATCAGTATTAGATAGAATATTCATAGCCCACATTCAAATGAGAACAGTATACAAACGTTTCTGTTTAACTGATGTTTGTGTACAAATTTAAATACGAGATGCATGTAAACGGTCTATTTGAGGGATCTTAAAGGGGACATTCTGCTGATGTCCACGTGTATATCAGTATGTAGTGTCTCTACTGGGACATGTCTCCATGCTGTAATGTTCAAAAAGCTTTATTTTTAATCACACTGCCTGTGCTGCAGCACCTCTTTTCACCCTCTGTCTGAAACCAGAGCCCAGTCTGCTCTGATTGGTTAGCTGGCTAGCTCTGTTTGATTGGTCAACTGCTTATAGATGTCCCGCCTGCTTCGCCTGTCACCAACAATGGGTTGGGGCGCTAGCCATTAGAAGCGCGGATTTCACATATTGATGTCACTATGTTACAGAAGTAAACAAATGAGTCCAATGGAGGCGTTTCAGGCAAGTGGTCAATCAAGTGGTCGACTAAACCATTTGCATGAACAAAATCTATAAACACACGACAGGAAAGGGAAGACCCTGAAAAGCACAAAAGGGCCTCTTTAATATATAGGTATGAAAATAAGAACACAGCTTTAACTGTGTGTTACAGTAGAACATGTACCTGCTGCGTCATGTTGATGTGGAGCTGGGCTTGAATCCCTGAGCCTGGTCCCCTCGTGGCTTCAGAGCTCTGAACAGCACCCTGGAGGTCCGCTCTCCCTCCAGGTTCCACCTCCAGAGGCAGGTCAGGGGGCAGCTGGGGGGCCGAGGGCACCGCTGCAGGAGATAGAGCCTGCACCTGCTCCGCTGGCTGCAAACCTGTCTGGCGCAAACATGCAGCTCCCACTGATGCACCCCCCTCATCTTCAGCGTCTGAAGACATGTTGCACTCCTCAGTGAGTGCATGGTTGTTGTTATTGTTGTTGTTAGTGCGCTCCTTCACATTTGGATCGAGAACAAAGCTGTGAAGGACAGCTGCAGTCACATTCCCTGGCAGTGCATCATGCGGCTCATCTTGCAGATCACGTTGCACGGGACCAGGACCTTGATCAACAGCGGGCCGCTCTGGATTCTGCAGCTCTGAGGAGAGGGGGGGTTCATGTTGGAGGCTGTTGTTCACAGGAAGGGAAGCTGTCCTTGGCTTAGGCGCGGGAGGATGGGAGGGTTTTCCTCCCGGGTCAAACGATCCATAATCGAGCTTTATTTCAGAGGCTGGAGAAGCCTTTTCCCTCGATCCGTCTGGTTCCTTATCGGAGACACATCCCTGAGGTTGGACACACAGCTCTTCGTGAGGTACCTTTAAGTCAGAGGTATTATTTAAAGTGTGTGTATGAGATAGTGACGGCTCAGCCTCAGGGCTATCCTCTTGACACTCCGAATCAGGAACCAAGTGTTGTGGGGTAGCCTCTTTGGCAGCATCGGGGTCTAGCGGAACATGTCCAGCCTCACAGGACTCCTGACCCTGGGGATCAGTGTGGTCTGAAGCCGGAGGATGAGTTCTCCGTGATCCGTTCCACCCTCCTGATACGAGCGCATCACAGAGTGCTTTGTCCTCCTCGGTCTCACTCCTAGCCTTCTCCATAATGGAACATTTAACCACCTTTTTCGCGCCGTCCTTATGCTTCTTCACCCTCTGCTCGTTGTCCAAGCTCTCCTCCAGCTTCTCCACCTCCCTTTTCTCCTTCTCCAGTTGTACCCTGAACGCCTGCCTCTCTTTGTTCGTCTCGTTTGTGTTTGGCGGTTTGCTCGCAGACTGTTCTGGGCTTTCTACGCAGCGCCGAAGCTTGTGGATCTTCCTGTTCTCCTCCATGATCAGCTCATCCAGGATGTGGACTTTCCTCAACTCCGTCAGCAGGTCCGGCCTGCTGTGAAAAGCTGCTGTGTCAGTGTGGAGCCCCTCATCTTCAGAAGCCTGAGCGCCACCCGCAGACCCAGCCGATGTGGGCTCACAGAGTTGGTCGGACTCCGCAGGGTCCAGGTCATCCTGGAGACCCAGCACACCGGCCTCTGCCAGCTCACTGGAGGACATCTTTAGAAAAGAGAGGAAGCAGATGGAGCATGATGAACAAACGCCCCAGGTTTACACTGGCTGTGGAGTCTGCACTTCAATAAAGTAAATAAAACCCTCAATCTGTCCCCCACTGTATACAAGTACTTTTGGTCATTTAAGTATATGTTCATGCCAATACTTTTGTACTTTTTGAATGGAGGACTACTACTTGTAACAGTGCATTTCTACACAACACTTCTACCCAAGTTCAAGATCCGATTACTTTCTTCACCTCGGGCACAATGTACACCTGAAACTAAGTAATACGATAGGCTTCCTGTTGGTTTCCATCCGTCAGAGCACTACCTATACCTCAGTCAACACGACTAGTCACCAAGTGCACCGTGAGTAAACCGGTATATTCAGTCGGTGAATAACCTTGTGAAGGGGACTGAAGTGTAACCTACCGCACTGAGCTGCGACTCGCTGTCCCACAGGGGCCACTGGTGCCGGTCCTCGGCCCTCAGCAGGGCCTCCAGCACCGCCTCCTGAGCCAGGACGTTCTCCTCCTTCTGTGGAGAAACCCCTTCATGTCACTGTCCATCACATCCACTGTGATGGACATCTGACGTGCAGCCCTGAATGCCACGACCGGTGCCTCTCTTACCTCCAGCATTGCATCCGCCCTGACCAGGATCTGCTCCACCTCCCTCAGACCCTCCTGCTCCTTCACCTCCCAGTCATTCAGAGAGATATCCATCACTCTGGAAATAAGAAAGGCAGGCCGTTTATAGCAAGTAGAAAAACAGTACTTTCAAAGTAACCTCTTTTTAGCAATGCCTTTTGTGGAGCCTTCAATTTCTTAATAAAGGAACGTTGGAAAGTATTCGATGTTTCGAAGCAGCAGAAAGTGAGAACAATGCAGTTAAAGAAGAACTGCCCCATTAGCAGGTCACTCAAATGAGGAGTGGGATCCTAACTTCACATGTTGACTCCACTCCTTCTAAGAGTTGTCAACATGTTTATCCCATGTGTGCTTTGCGGGGAGGAGTTTCCCCTCTGACCCGTGTGCTGCCTGCACAGTTTGGTTCAGTGTGTGGAAGATGCCGCTCGATTATGTGCCATCTCAATAAAGCAGTTAAAGTATACAAACGTTGTGTTTATTACGTTTAACAATATATATTTAAACACTTGTGTTTACCCATCCACAGCATCCAGAACCTGCTCATGGAGGTCATAGGAGTCCCAGAGGAGAGTGGGGCCCCCCTCTGTGGTGAGGATGGAGCGCTCTCGGACCTCTGTGATGGTGCTGGAGAGGACTTTGCGAATGGGACTCAGTTCAGGGTCCTCCAAGCTGCTCTGAGAGTGCAGGGCCCAGTCTGTGGGCTGTGTGCGGCTCAACGCGTCCGTCTGAGTGCGCTGGTCCCGGCACCTGCAGGGGTCGGAGCCATCCAACTGAAGGTCTCCCTTGTGCGGCGTCGGGTTCTGCGTGATGGTAACCGTGTACGAGTTCTCCAGATTGTCCACCGGCAAGCTGAGCCAGGGGTTACTGGGTAGGGCGGCTGAGCGCTTCACTTTTATCTCCAGGTTGAGGGAATCCACGATGACTTTAGGGGTGATGAGGATGCTCGCCCTGGATGAGTTCCCCAAGGAGCCAAACTGCTCCCTGAGGTCTTCAGGATCGGAAACACTGGAGATGTTCTCCTCGTGGATTTGAGGCGGACTCACAGAGTCCCTAATGCCAGCTGATGTGCACAGACTCTCCACTCCTTCCCTCCCCCCCCAGGCGTCCAACTGGCAGCCCCCAGCTCCATCGAAGCCTGAGTCGAAGGAGCTGAGGGAGGGGGGTTTGCCCTCAGCTGAAGCAGAGACAGTCTGGGGGGCTGCTTTCTGTTCCTTTACACCGTTAGTGAGGTCCTGGCCTTCTCTAGCGGTTCTGTTTGAAGCACCATCATCACGGGGGGGGGCAAATGGGCTGTTCCGCAACAGCTCGTACTGCCACTGTAGGGCCCGCTGCAGCAGCCCCACAGCCACGGGGCCAGAGGACATGAGGAGCTTCCTCAGGGTCATGCACCTGATGGAGAGCACATGAAGACTTGTGGTAAAAAATAACAGTGAAAAATACATTTAAAAAGTTGTACTGCTTAGATAGATATTTATTGAACCCAAATTGGGAAATGATTTGTGTTAAAAGCAGCAGTGTGCGCAGGCATTACATATTTAAAAGGTGAAATAAATAGTATAGCATAAAAACAGCTAATATAACCGCAAGTAAAACATAACGGTAGAAAAGACATGTATCATAAATAATACACACAATCTAAAATATTCTGGATTAATTCAAATGTTCTTTAGAAGACTAAAATACAGCAGCAACAGAAATAGAGACATATACTACAGGAGCAGAAACATATATAGGAGAGTATATAAACTACGGTTAAATGTGTCACTGTTTCTGAACAGCCAAATGTTCCATTTCTACGGTTGCTCATGACGACGTAGCATAATGTCGGGAGTATCTATAAAACCATGCATCATGGTCCTTTTATGGAATTGTGTCTCGTGTCCATGTGCCGCAGATTTAAATGTTTTTGATTTTATTTATGCAAACTTGCCTTTTCAAGAGCTTTCAAACATTGAACTAGCTGGCAACATGGCCAAGTGCTACGATGAATAGTCTGTGAATAGAGCCATCTCCATGACAACATAGCAATTCCATGTCTTGATAAAAGCAAGTGGGGATGCCACTAAAACAAGCTAGCAATGGACTCTGAGATGAAGCTTTTTTCACATAAGCCAACAACATTATTCATTCAGAAATAATATAAACCAGTATGGGATGTCAAATCTTTGCCGAACCTTAAATTATTTCTTTATGAGAAAGTGAATAAGGGATTATTAAGTGACTCTGAATTGTTTGGGCCGGTCCCCCTTAACACATGTAAGCCATGTAGTGTTTTCTTTCTTTAGCTACAAGACACAAGTGTTTTCAGAAAACAGCGTCCCAACTACACTTGAACGACTTGACATTGGTTTAAAACATTAAATTGAATGAAGGTTAGCAAACACAGCCATCAACTGTACTGCTGTTATATGTGTTCACATAAATATGCATAAATGTACAAGGCACTATCCTTAAAATATAATACTTTCTTTCACACACAGATTTTTCTGGGTTTTTGACATGTCTGAAAGGTAAATAAAGGAAGATTTAGCCAAGGTCAACCAATATGTTGCATGACTGAGTAGGAGACACATCAGTAGAAGGACTGGCACAAACAAAGCCAAAGTCTTCATAACCTCCGTGTGAAAGTCAAAGCGCTCTCACCTCTGAGACATCTTCTTCCCTGCCTGCTGGACGTCATCATCTGGGATAGCAAGGGACAGATGTGCCAGATGGACCAGCTCCTCCACATCTGGAGGGGGGTTCTTCTTCAGGAAGGTGGACATCTTGTACCTCCACGCAGGGATGGTGCCATGGTTCCTCCGCTGCATGGAACCGCTGTCTCCGTGAACTCCCGACAGCAGAGCCTGCAGGAAGTTCTCGCTGAGAACCAGACGGTACCAGCTGCTGGCCTGGAGGGGGGGGAGCAGGGTCAGGGGTCATGTTTCAGAAGGGCAAGGGGTAACGGGGAGGGGGCACACAATGCACAGGAAACAGTACTGCTTTCAGACCGACCGTTAGAGCCAGTCTTTGGTTCTGTAAAGTGGGCCACATATTGTCACCTATTCGCAGTGTTGGGGTAGTTACTACAATTCTAGTTACTTTATAAAAAAGTAACGCCTTACTTTACTAAATTAATCCCTGCTGAAATTGCGTAGTCACTCTACTAGTTACATTACTTTTGGACTACTCCCTAACATCACCTGAGATGCACCATACATCAAAAGACCAATAACAATATAAGTTTGCACAGAACACGGGTCCAGGTAGCTTCCAAGTGTCCCTGTCTGATGAAGGCGGCCCCTTATCTGCATCTTGCTCAATATGTTTGGGAAAGATGGCGATGTCACCGTGGAAACGAGCGACATGTCCTCCTGTGTTGGTCTCATTCTGTTACACTACAACACTTTCCGAGCAGGGATCAATAAAAGGTCCATATTATTTCTACTATGAAAGCCAACGCTCACCTTGCTGTAGTGATGCTGGTAGCTGGAGACCACCCTCAGGGTCTGCAGGATGAAGTGAACCGCAGAGTGGAGCTTGTCCTTCAGCCGCTCCACATCCATAACCCAGCGCTCCCTGCTCGGCCCGTCCAGCAGCAGCAGCACCTCCTCCACAGTGTGGATCACGTCTTCAGCACCACAGACCAGCGCCTGGGGAGACGAGGGGGTTGGGGATATTTAATCAGGGTTTTCCCACTTTAGTCATGTGACAATAGGCCAGTTGTTCTGCTCATCTCCACGTGCTTTTCCTAAACCGTGTTGCTCGAGGGAAACACCTGAGGGGCTTGCGTGTTGTTGCAGCCAGGCTCAGAGGCTGCAACAAAGATGGGAGACCACACAAGTGTTATAGCTATGTACAATATAACCGAAGAGGGCCTTAACGAACCTAAACAAAGTAATGCGTGAGCGTATGGGCGTGTGAACATGTGCAACAAACAGACGCAGCCGTGTCCCCCAGAGGAGGGAGAGGGCAGTACGGGATGTGTTGGCCTTTAATCACCAAGGTGTCCATCATCAGAATGATCACCTGTTACACCCATTAGAGCCAGCAGGCAGAGGGCAAACGGAGAGGCCCCGAGCGGAGTGCACGGGGTCTTGTGCTCAACAGAGAACAAAAAGTTCCTTCCCTTTGAAAAATACAACAAAATATCCTTACAATTTTTTAATAGTTTGAAGGACAGTAACGTTCACATTTTAAGAAAAAGATACTAATGATTAGAAACAAGGACCAAGAATAACTGCTGAAGCAAGTATGAATGAATGATGTCAGATATCTATTCAGGAGAAATACTTTTAAAATCTGAGCTACGAGATCGACTAACAGAGGCGCACTGTAACACAACGTGGACTTTCTTTAGGCACATTTCAAAAAACATGTTCAAAAATGAATGAAGAAGAACACAGAATATAAAGATACCATAGCAGGTCTGTGAATGGCCGCCTCGAACCGGGACACCAGCAGCACCGCCTCGGCAGCTTCCTTGGCAATCTCTATTTTGTAGGGCTGGAGTTTCTCCTGGAGAAGAGTTTTGATCTGCTCTGTGATCTGTGGGCGGGAGGAAACACATTCAGTCCAGACTTTTTATCAAGCACTAGTTATCCTATACTGCTAAAGGAAAGGTACAGAGACGTCTTCGCAGCCTGGTTAGATCAAGTTCATATCGACTTGGGTCCGTAGAGTATAAATAATCACCCACTCAATAAAAAGAACATGCAGGACAGTTGTAGATCATAACGGAGTACCAAAGAGCACCAGGATCTGAATGATTGTGTTGGAGTGTCGAGCTGCTGGGACAGAGCTCACATCCTGGGAGAACTCAGATCTTTGAGCAAAGCTCCAGGCTTGGGAGGGAGTCAGGGGAACGCTCAGAGACTGAGCACCTCTCAGGAGGAGACCTTTGATCCGCTGCTACGTATGGGACTATTATTTTATTATTTGGTCAATTAAAAACAATGCAATAACTCTGAGTGATAGTGGGCATCAAATCAAAAGGTGTAATCAGAAAGACACGCTCTATTTGTACGGTTCTTTTCAAATGACAAAAAGTGCAATTTCATACAGGAAAGGGTATGACAGAATACACACCGAGTAAATTAATAACTAATGGCATTAAACACAAACGGAAATATTAAAAGCCATTTAATAAAATAATTTTAAAGATAACACGGAGGAAATGTAATTCATAATTGACAAGTAGCCATCAAATAGTTTGGAACACAGGACTACTTCAGCAGGAGCCGATTCAGACTGTTTGCATGCTGCTCATTTTAGTATTTAGAGCATTTCACCATAACAAGATTTAACATTAAATGTCTTCCCGACATCTTGTGCTCTGCTGAAGACACATCGAGTCTTTAAATTCCTTCCTACTGCCAACAGTTTGTTATCTTAGGAGCCATCTGAAGCCGCTTCATGAGTAGCGTTTACCGGTTGATCTAGTCCCAACTGTGTTAACACGCCATCATCATTTATCAAATGTATTCAAAATGCTTCACTAACGGCAACTCTTTGTCCTGGGGGAAAAGCCTCAGCAAGCCAACACACGGCCCCACACACGGCCCGACACACGGCCCGACACACGGCCCGACACACGGCCCGACACACGGCCCGACACACGGCCCGACACACGGCCCGACACACACAAGCACCGACACACACAAGCACCACACACACAAGCACCACACACACACAAGCACCACACACAGCACATGATCGGGTATTACGCAATACTCTGCTTTTAAGTGAAGGCGACTTTCGGTAACCAGGGCCATCACAGCCCCTTGCCAACTCTTTGGAATCATTATTGAAACGCATTGCAGGACAAATGATTTAGTGTCACAGTAATTACCAAACTATGTGACCATCTACGAAAGACTAGACGTAAGAAAGATTTAAAAAATAACAGCAGTTTGATATTTTGAAAGCTTTTCTCCAAACAGACTCCATTACTTTGTTATACGTCTCGTTATTGCAGTATCTTCCCGATGTTACATGTGTCCCTGCTCGGCTCCGTGTGTCGGCCTGTGTGTGCCGGACCCTGGTATCATTTCCAGAAGAGATCATGATCGTGTGACTGATGAGCAGAGGAGCTCATCAAATGGATAAAGTGGAAACACTGCTGCTACGCAATGAATCAATGTTATAAGGAAGCAGGAGCCCGGTCAGACCCACCTGCAGAGCATCCTCTCGCAGCTGGAACACCTGCAGCTGGAGGCGGGCCTTAGAGAAGGCCTGCTGCCACAGCTGCTCCACCTTCTCCACCGCCGCACAGATCCTGAGAAAGACCAGAGAGATCATCAGGAACAGCTGGCATGGTAAATGTTCATGTTGGCCCCTTTAGCACATCGTTAGCACGCTGCCAGAGTGCAGGTCTGTCAGTGCGGCCCAGAGTCTGCAAAACCAGATCAGGAGTCCGATCCGTCAGCTGCCAGGCTCCCTTTCTCTGGGACCAACTTCCTGTTTGAGGCAGACCGTGTCCAAACATCTAAGAGAACACTGAAGACACCCCCGTTTAATAAAGCCTGGATTTGGAGCTGGTTTCAGATGATTCCCTGTTTGTCCTCTGGGTTCCACATTTTGGGTATTTTATTAGATTTTCGTTGCGTTCTCTCATTTTATACTATTTTGTCTTTTCATTATTTTCATTTAATTTGACATCTTTTAGCACTGTAATTTATGTTTTATAATCCGAGACAAACACGCGTGTGATATTTGGCTATATACATAATCAGGGTCTATGCAGGAATCCTGAAGTCAAATGTAAGACCTTTTAAGACCTTTTTTAAGACCCTTTCCACACATTTTAAGATCTCATCGCCACTTGGAGTTTTAACCGGTTACCTTGGCGACACACTTTACCTCACATTGACTATATACAGTATTGATTGTCCTTCCTCCTTATCTTCCAACCATTTGGACCCAGACTTGCATTTCCCCATAACGATGTTGTTTAACAACCGGCGTAAACGGGCCTTCAGGCTATCAAGCAGTGAGCGTGCGATGTCCTGTTCAGATGACGTCCAACGGGATGCCATAAATAAACTCCACACCTACGCCATGATTACATTCAGGCAGACTGTAGAATACAACCTCTTTGGACCATTTATATACTTATTGAAAACAAGCTACAACATTTAATACCTTGGAAAATCCCGTTTAATAGCCTTAATTTTCGCTAAATTCATTTATCAACTTTTAATACTTTCTAAGACCCCCGTGGCCCCCCCGATACACTTTGAACTCCGTTTCTATCATGGTGGCCAGATCCAAAACGTTTACATTTGACTGCTAAACTGTACACCAAGATATGTTTTGGATAACATTTGAGGCAGACAAAATAATGCAGTAAAACCCAGCGCAGTAACATATGGACTCCTTTTGAGTTAGTGCTGCCTATGTTTGGTAAAGGTCACCTGGTCCTGTACATGCTGCTGGGAGCCAGGAGGAGGCAGAGAATCAGGAAGTATTCATAGATCCAGGGACAGATCCAGCCAATGGGATCAAAGTGATTTTAAGGACTAGCCTCACCGTCAGCAGCCAAACCCTCTTTACCTGTGCAATTCAGCAATAATACCTTATGAATACTAAAACACCACTATACATATTGGAATATACATGTTATGTTCTAGTACAAGGTGGCCATTTCTACGTCACATACCCATTTTATTGTGTTTTCTCGATGAGGTCCCATCTCTCAAAGGTGGCCAAAATGATATGAGTTGGTTCCCCTGGGATATCTTACAAGTCTTTTATATCTAAAAAACATGGGATCAAATCTGGCGGCCTTACTTACATTTCCTTGGGCCTGATTTATTGGCCATCATTGTTAAAGGAACTTCCTGAAAATCATAACTGACAATCATAAAAGAGATTATCTTGTCATCTCCTAGGAAACGGAACAGTTATTGTTATTTTCTTTTATAAATCGTTTTGTCTTTTGTTGGTTGGTTTTGCTTTGTAATTATGTGTTTGTCGTGTATCAGCTATGTCATTACTAACATTGTAAAAAGCAAAATCAATAAACATTTTGTAAAAAGAAAGAAGAGCCACATTTGTTTGCAGCTTAAACACGTTACTAGTGGAGCCCATCTGGACGAGGTGCTCCAGCTGCTGTGCGACAGGGCTATTGCAACATGTTAGGGGATGTGTGTGTGCGTGTGTGTGTGTGTGTGTGTGTGTGTGTGTGTGTGTGTGTGTGTGTGAAGTGTTTTCACAGAGCGTTAAGATAAAGGCATCTCTCTGTAACCGAGCCCTGTGGGAGCTGCAGTACCTGCTGTGGTTCCGCAGCATGTCGAAGGCGGTGTGGCTGAAGAGGGCGGTGCCGGCCATGGCCTGGTAGCAGGGCTCCTTCTCAGGGTGCCGCAGCTTCTCCACGATACCCTCACAGTGCCGCAGCAGCTCATCCAGACCCAGCTCCCTGCGGGGAACACTAAAGTGTTGGGTTTCTTGGTTCTTCGTGAAAATGTGTTACACTTGCCTACAGATTTAACTTCCTGCATTGTAGTCTCATTTCGATGGAATAGGCTGCTTCTGTAAATTAAATGCTGTTTTGCGGTTGACATTCAAGGTACCATTAACACTTGAGAGGTTTAACAAGTCACTTTGCAGTTTTCCTTTACAGAGAAGTAAATAATTAAATGATTCACGTCGGCTAACCTTACATTCACCTGATGTTTTGATTCTGCAGTCAATAAAATGCACTCAGATGTCCTGAACCAGCACTGGGCTTTAGGTGGAGGAGGAGAACAGTGGAGAGTCTGACCTCCTGAGCTGCAGGAACGTGGCTTCGTTGGTGCAGCAGAAGTGCTGCAGCTCTCTGGAGGTGGAGGGCAGCGGCAGCCTGGACAGAGCCTGCAGGGTGGAGATACACGAGGGCAGCCGCTGGACCACCGACAGGAAGTCCTGAACAAACTCATCCACCTCCTGCAGGGAGCACAGGGCCAGTCAGTGTCATATCCGTTATAAACAGTGGTGTGAAGTAACTAAGTACATCAGACTTCAGTTCCACCTGGAGTAACTTCACCAGCTACCCTGCAGTCTACAAAGTCATTCAGACTAGCTGCACCTTCACCAGCTTTGAGAACACTTTCATGATCAATCATTATAAAACATATCATATATATTATTCTGAAATTGACCAATCTGTACAAGATCAGAGTACTTCTTCCACCTCTTTAAGACTATTGTGAACGGCTGTGGTTCAGGACCATTCATGGTCGTCCACCCAATGAAAGGTCGATAGTTCCCCAGCCCCAGCAATCAATGTGTTGAAGTGTCCCTGGGCAAGATACTTAAACCAAACTGTTCCTGGTGGCTAACAGAGTGTGTGTGTGTGAATGTTAGTCTCCTTAGTGCAGGGGTAGCCAACACGGTCCCCGCGGGCACTTAGTCGCCCGCAGGAGCAACGTGAGTCGCCCGCAGGGCATGTTCTAAAAATAGCTCGCCAAGCAAATCCAAAATGTAAAAAATACACAAAACAAAAAAGGAAATGTAATTAAAAGAATCTACCCTATGCATAAATGAAACCTTACTACAACTATATCTATCCAACACCCCTCCTCCCCCCACCCCCACAATGAATATCGATCAATCACGTTCTTGCTTGATTTGCAGGACCAGCGTTGCAGTCGGGAAGAAAAGCAATGTGGCACCTCCCCGCTTCATAAGGAGTTTGACCGTGATTTTCCTTCTGGCAGATTCTACACATCAGCCCCATTGAACAGCCCATCATGCCAGCCTATCCAACACATGAGGGTCAGAGCTTTACTCTGTGTTGCAACTTGCACATTTATTCATTGCACTTGACACGCACGCATGGCGTAATTTCCACTGGGGACATGTCCCCCCCACTTTTCAAAATCCCGTTCGTGTCCCCCGACTTTACAAATATGTTTATTATTATTTTTTAACGCAAGCCGTCATCGCCACGGAGGAGCACACAGCCTCTGAGAAAGAGAGAGAGAGAGAGAGAGAGAGAGGGAGAGAGGGAGAGAGAGAGAGCACACCTTGATCTATTTCAGATAAAGTAAGAGTGATTAGTAAAATATACATAAATAAAAAGAAAGAATGCTAACTAGGTAACATAAGATAAGAATAAATCAGTTTAAATTATTTGTTATTAGTTGTGATCATATTCTAAAGATGTTTGGATTATTGAAAAGTATACAGCTCCCTTTCATCTGAGTGTTGAGAGCTGTGTCCATACATTCATGTTGTGCTCAAAGTGCACCAGATTGATGCATTTCACTTCAACATTTAAAAATAAAAAATTCTTCCCGGGGGTGCATGCCCCCAGACCCCCTTAGAGGAGGTGAGGTCCACCCCCAAATAAAGCAGGTTAAAATAATTAAATAAATATTCTTTTAGTAAACACTGAAAACGGGTCCCACAGACCCAAACAGCACACAAAGGTTAAAGGTAAGCATATAATGTTAAAATCTGCTAAATATATACACTGCAAAAAACAAAAAAAGAGGAGTAAAAGTAGCTCACGACTTGTTCTGTTTTGTGAAAGTAGCTCTCACCCTAAAAGAGGTTTGAGACCCCTGGCTTAGTGGGTGCACCTTGTGTGGCAGCCGCTGCCAGTAAATGTGTGAATGCTGTAAAAGCGCTTCAAAACATGTTATTTGGTCCACGTACCATTTTAAATGTAATCATTTATTTATTTGATTAGGTTTAATGGCAGCCCTCGGGGGCAAGTGAGAATAAAACTGTATTTTGCTCGATTTAATAATATTGTGTGATTTTTACTTTCTAATGATTATCTCTATTTACTGGCTTTCCCGTCTTTGATACGTTTGGGAAGTGTTCTTATTTGTTGTGATATTGTTAGTTACACTAAGCGCACCAACAGCCCCCGACTTCAATGATTTTTGCAATCACTCAACACCCTGAACCCAAATGTCGGTCTAGGGCAGCTAAAGCAGGGTATCCTCCTGAATAGGTCTCCTATAGGCAGAGCGCTGCCACCATGGCCCAATGCCCCAGATGAACATGAATGAATGTATAATGTAATAGGACGCTCCTTTCACTTGCTAATAGGTCAGCTGATTACGCGAGGCTTTTGCACAAGCTTCACCACGGTAACGAACAATAGACGGGGAGCACTCATGAATGAATCCTCACATGTGAGAGGAGACTACTCTTCATCACAGAGGAGCAATACTTCAAACACACATAGGTGGAATAAATATGTGGCTGTAGTATTGTTAGTCACATTAACTCAGTGTCTGAGTGTTAGTGAGCGTGTGTCTGTGCGTACACGGCAGAACAATGTTGCACTGTGTTCAGCCCTCTAGCTGATCATCAGACGGACTCAGGAGGTTTGTTCTGAGTCACTCATATCAGTATCAGACTGATCTTCCTAGTCTTTAGCTGAGGGGGGTCCAACATGTTTCCCTGAGAGCCACATACGAAGGGCTGGGCCCCTCACTAGAGTACACAAAGCAGATTTAAGAAAACACGCATTACCCTCGGACAGCTCAGACTTTAGAAACTAGCCTCAGCTGCTGGACACTTAGCCCTGCAGCACTCGTGTCCCCTTGGAAGCATTCAAGGTTATAGCCATTAGCAGAGGTATGACACAACACATGTTACCTTAATGAAGGCCACCCAGCTCTGGTGGCAGTACACGAGGTAGCCGCCCAGCGACGGCATGAGCTGGCTTCGGTCAATGTAGTTGGAGAGCTCCGAGATTTCTTTCAGAAGGACTTTCTGCAAAAAGACGAGAACAGCGTTACCTACTGAATCAAATCTAAATCAGACCCAGGGGGACGGCGTGTGTGGTGTCCTTCACCTTGAAGGAGGCGGTGTAGCACTTTGACGGAGCCAGGCGCTTCAGCAACAGCTTCACAACATCCTTCTTTTTGGGCTGAATTATGTACACACTGTGGACGGTCCTCTTGTGCAGCTGGAGAGGGAAAAAGACTCAACTCAGAACACTTTCTTTTGTCATCATTCCATTTGGAAAGGAGAAGTGTTCATTGGCCAGTTGGTGCCATTCGAACCATGGCCCCAACAGACGGGCCCAGATCAACCTGCCGGGCTACCTTCCGCTGTGGGACCCTTTTGAGCCCACATCGACTGCCCTGTGCATCGTGTGTATCCCCAGGTACTCTTAAGGGTTATACGTGCAGTCAATCAAATTACCAATACTTACTGACATTTAGTAAAGTGTCACTCAGGGTCCAAAGGGCTGGGTTTCAGTGAGCGTTTTAGCAATTATTGGTAAACATTTCACGCATCTTTAAGACAAATCTATTAGTCGTGGAAAGCAACACCGTAAGATGGGATGAACCGCCAACACACCGCGTGATCATTGAGTTCTCTCTAAAGCATGTCAGTATGCAACAGCAGAGAAATACGTCTCTACATAATTGGGCTCATTTACTGCAATTTCACTCTGGCCTTTCTATTCAAACCCCAACGCATGTGACCAGCTATGCATGTGACACACAAACACACACTCTCTCTCCCACACTCGCAGGGTTCCACCATGAGCACAGACATGACGCACTTGGTACTTTGAAGATCAGCTCAGACTTCAGATCTTTGAGTCAATATACCTTTCTGCTCTTATTTGCTTTCAGTGGTCTATTGTTTTTTTTTTATAATTACGTTTATTCTGGTTTGTATCTTGTATTTTAAATGTATTTATATTACGTTGTGTGAGCTTATCTCTCTGTACAGCACTTTGGTCTGAAGGTTTTAAAGTGCTATATAAATAAAGTTGGATTGGATTGGAGAGAGCTCTGCAGTCACAAGGTGAGGGCGTCACTGTGCCGTGTGCAAAGGACACACTCCAAGTCTTTCATGCATAATTCAGACAAACAGCAAGCTGTGGTTTCACACAAGCTCTCTTAATGCATGTGTCAAACCGGTACAATACTTCACTTTCCACATGCAAGGTTAGATGAAATGCCAGTCTTATCTGTCCTGCAGCGGGGAAGAATGCTCACTTCAGGACGAGACATTCTGCACAGCCCTAATTCAGTATTCTGCTTCAGTTGGACTATTCTCTGACCACAGGCACTGACATCTGAACAGTTGGGCTGCATCCAGCAGTAAGTGAGCTATTGTGGTCGGTTAATGAATTCAGCAATGGTGTATGCAAGGTCACAGAGCAGCTTCAAGGACACATATTGTACAGGCAGTGCTATTCAACACTAATGGGGACAGAACCCTGGGTTACTGTTCATCATTCAGTGTGTTATGTTGGGGGTTTACAATGTGGGAAAAGTACTAGGATATTGTACTTAAGTGAAAGTACCAGAGTGTAAGAATACTCTGCTACAAGTAGAAGTTGTGCATTCAAAATGTAAAAGTAGAAATGTGTTATCATCAAAATATACTTAAAGTACCAAAAGTAGTCCTGGTGCAGATTGGTCCATTTCAGAATAATATATATGATATGTTTTATAATGATTGATCGTGAAAGTGTTCTCAAAGCTGGTGAAGGTGCAGCTAGTTTGAAGTACTTTGTAGACTGCAGGGTAGCTGGTGGAGGTGCAGCTAGTCTGAAGTACTTTGTAGACTGCAGGGTAGCTGGTGGAGGTGCAGCTAGTCTGAAGTACTTTGTAGACTGCAGGGTAGCTGGTGGATTTACTCCAGGTGGAACTAAAGTCTGATTCAACACTTGATTATATTTCACATCATTCATCCAGATCTGTGAAGTAACTAAAGGTATTAAATACATGTAGTGGAGTACAAGTACACCATTTACCTCTGAATTGTAGTTGGGTAGAAGTACAAAGTATCAAAACATTGAAATACTCAAAGTACAAGTACTTCAGAATTGTATTCAAGTACAGTACTTGAATGCACTTAGTTACTTTACACCACTGTGAACATGTCATAGCCATCCTCCCCCCTCATTTCAGAGGAAAAACCACCACAAGAAGAAGACAGATTAAGAAAACAAGCCAAGTGTTCAGTCTGTCCATTCGTCTCTTCCTCTATCCTTCACTCAGCAACGTACACACCTTTTTTTAAAAAGGGTCAACTGTCAAATTTAAAGTAAAAGCTGATTATTGCCTTGAAAGACTTCCAAATTCTCTGAGATCAATCTTTTGCAGGCTGCTGGGAATCCAATGAGAAAGCAGTACAACAGCACATGAAAGATTACGTTGTAAAGCATCACTGGGGAAAATAACTGCTAAATAAGATCGGAGTATTAAGATTAGATTGAACTTTAATGTCATTGCACAGTAGAGTAAAAGTACTAAAACAACAACATTTAATTTAAACAATGTCCCAAATACAAACACAAACGCTCCCGGCTGTCACTTGTGTTAACAGCTAGCAGTCAGCATCTGGCTAGTAGGGTTTGCAGGCGGGGGAACGCTGAAGGCAAGAAGAAAGTGTTTTTTAAAGCCCATCACTCATAAATCTGACATCGGCTTCCATTCTATTTTCTGACTTGTTCAGTGAGCACCAGCTGGAAAGAACTCAAGATTCAACCACTATGTTTTCCACAGCAGTGCATTGCAAAGCTCTGTGCTGTCTGTTTCTCTAACCAGGGGCGGACCAACCGCCATCTACAGAAGAACACATGGACTATGGAATAGTAACAGACAAACTCACTTCAAAACTAAGCCTTCAAAGCAGAGAGGAGACGGACTAAGCCTTCAAAGCAGAGAGGAGACGGACTAAGCCTTCAAAGCAGAAAGGAGACGGACTAAGCCTTCAAAGCAGAAAGGAGACGGACTAAGCCTTCAAAGCAGAAAGGAGACGGACTAAACCTTCAAAGCAGAAAGGAGACGGACTAAGCCTTCAAAGCAGAAAGGAGACGGACTAAGCTTCAAAGCAGAAAGGAGACGGACTAAGCCTTCAAAGCAGAAAGGAGACGGACTAAGCCTTCAAAGCAGAAAGGAGACGGACTAAGCCTTCAAAGCAGAAAGGAGACGGACTAAGCCTTCAAAGCAGAAAGGAGACGGACTAAACCTTCAAAGCAGAAAGGAGACGGACTAAGCCTTCAAAGCAGAAAGGAGACGGACTAAGCCTTCAAAGCAGAAAGGAGACGGACTAAGCCTTCAAAGCAGAAGGAGACGGACTAAACCTTCAAAGCAGAAAGGAGACGGACTAAACCTTCAAAGCAGAAAGGAGACGGACTAAGCCTTCAAAGCAGAAGGAGACGGACTAAGCCTTCAAAGCAGAAAGGAGACGGACTAAGCCTTCAAAGCAGAAAGGAGACGGACTAAACCTTCAAAGCAGAAAGGAGACGGACTAAACCTTCAAAGCAGAAAGGAGACGGACTAAACCTTCAAAGCAGAAAGGAGACGGACTAAACCTTCAAAGCAGAAAGGACACGGACTAAGCCTTCAAAGCAGAAAGGACACGGACTAAGCCTTCAAAGCAGAAAGGACACGGACTAAGCCTTCAAAGCAGAAAGGAGACGGACTAAACCTTCAAAGCAGAGAGGAGACGGACTAAACCTTCAAAGCAGAAAGGAGACGGACTAAACCTTCAAAGCAGAAAGGAGACGGACTAAGCCTTCAAAGCAGAAAGGAGACGGACTAAACCTTCAAAGCAGAAAGGAGACGGACTAAACCTTCAAAGCAGAAGGAGACGGACTAAACCTTCAAAGCAGAAAGGACACGGACTAAGCCTTCAAAGCAGAAAGGAGACGGACTAAGCCTTCAAAGCAGAAAGGACACGGACTAAGCCTTCAAAGCAGAAAGGACACGGACTAAGCCTTCAAAGCAGAAAGGAGACGGACTAAACCTTCAAAGCAGAAAGGAGACGGACTAAACCTTCAAAGCAGAAAGGAGACGGACTAAACCTTCAAAGCAGAGAGGAGACGGACTAAACCTTCAAAGCAGAGAGGAGACGGACTAAGCCGAAACCCAGAGCTAAATGCCAGGTTGTACTTTAGACGTCTTGAGCATGTTTTCTCTTCAGTGATTGAATGTTTAATGTTTGTTTTCCTTGTATTGCGTCTTAATACGTGTCCTTGTTCGATGCAGCAAATGGAGCTGCTGTGATGGAAGAAAAATGTCAGCCCTGATCTGACAATAAAGTATTATTGTATCGTACCATAATGGACGTTACCCAGTTTTCCCAATGGTCATGCTTGCATCAGTAATCCTTCACACACATGCCATCCTTTTCTGAAGCCATTACTATGGCCACCGAGAGGTGCTTTGTTCTCAAACCACATGTCCATCATCTGCACACCCTTTGGAAGCTGCTGCAGGCCATCCTCCACAGCCGCTTCCCACAGTGCACTCTGCCAGGAGCTTACCTCGAGCAGGAGCAGAGTCTCAGCGATGAACCTGGAGGTTTGGAGGGATGCTTGCCTCAGATCAGCCACCACTGACACCAAGCCCTCCTTCTCCTGCTTCCTACTGTTGAGAGAGAACCACCCACCCATTAGCACACCTCCCTCTCATTCCCAGCTTCACAATAAGCCTGCCTGCCTGCTCTTACTTGTGCAGACCCAGAAAGTGATTTATGAAGTCCACCACTTCTGCTTTGCTGACTGAGGAGAGTTTGGCTTGTTCCTCTACTGGAAACACGATCAAAGGGCAGCCATGTTGATCAAAAGCACCTGTACGGATGGATACAAAAAAAAAAAATCTTAAAAATGTTTAGCTGAAAAAAAAGAATGATTAAAACATTCCAACATTTTTTATTCAAGCACATGCTCTGTTGATTACCTTATTAAAAATACAATATATCTTTCTATTATGATAAAAAAAATGTCAGGGATTATTGTCAACATTTCAAGGTGTCATGCAGTAATGTCATAATTTTTAAACAATGAATAAAAAAGGGCTGAGATAAACTCTATAATTCTTAATAAGCATTTCCTATTCCTGGATAAGCTTGCCACTGAATGCAGCACAGCCACATTACAGAAGCACACAGAGGTGGGAGAAGTACTCAGATCTTGAACTTAAGTAAAAGTAGAAGTACCAGCGTGTAGGAATACAAGTAAAAGTCCTGCATCAAAATGTTACTAAAGTAAAACAGTATTAGCCTCAACATATAGTGAAAGTACCAAAAGTACTCACAATGCAGATTGGTCCGTTTCAGAATAATATATATGATATGTTTTATAATGATTGATCATGAAAGTGTTCTCAAAGCTGGTAAAGGTGCAGCTAGTCTGAATGACTTTGTAGACTGCAGGGTAGCTGGTGGATTTACTCCAGGTGGAACTGAAGTCTGATTTAACACTTGGTTAGATTTCACATCATTCATCCAGATCTGTGAAGTAACTAAAAAAGTATTAAATACATGTAGTGGAGGAAAAGTACCCCATTTACCTATGAACTGTAGTGGAGTAAAAGTACATAGTAGTAGTACACAATTGAAATAAAAGTATAAGTATATATATATATATATATATATAAAGTATAAGTATCAACAATTGTACTCAAGTACAGTGCTTGAGTAAATGTACTTAGTTACTTCCCACCTCTGGTAATAGAAATATAACAGAGTATGGAGGAGTGATAGCTACCAGGGAACAACACGGCTGCAGAGTGGAGCACATGATCCGCAGGCAGCGGCGGGGAGGAGGGGGGGCACTCCTGCACCGACGCCTGGACGCCTGAAAGTTTGTGGGAAATTATTATTTGTATTGAAAACACACCCGGCAAGACATTCCAACAATCCTTGAAATATGACCACTGGAGGAATCGGTCCAGCAAATTCCTCACAGCCTTTGGAAAGAAAATCTTGCTGATGAGCAGCACTCTGTAAAGTGGTGCGGCATGAACTAGAACTTCTGAAGAGAAATACATAAGCTTGTTATCATCACTGTGGGTGAGAAGCTTTGTCGCGTGCACACTTGTCTCTCCTACCTGTCGCGTGTCGGCTCATCTCAGATAGCTCCCTCGCGACTATTTTCCACAGCCGTTTGTCTCTTGACGTTGTCTCCATTCGCCTTAAAGCGGTAAAACCTGGCCAACACCGAACAGTTCTACTGCGGGGCTGGAGAACGTTCGGACCGCGGCTTCTCGCTGCCTCTCTCCGCCATGTTCCGTCTCTCCGGCTCCAGCGTCTGGCTGAGCTAACCGACTGATGCTGCTCGGCTCTTTTATAAACTAAAGAGGGCGGGGATACACAGAGGAGGAGGACGGGCCCAAAGTACTCACAGCGACCTGGGCCTAGTCGAACCAGGTTTAACCGTTGTCTAACCTGGTTCAACCTTTATATTACTATGGGTTAAGGTTTAACCGGGCAGGCTCCTCCCTGTCCCCCTAAAAATATCCCCTCTCCAAATCTCAAAGATAAAGTCTTTGATAATAACTTTTGCAAACTTTATTAACTCAATTTGTGAGCATAAGACATATAATTATAATAATTATTTATAATACAATATCATATTATAATAGTTGTGTAGGACTTAGAAGCTCCTCAAATTAGGTCTTTGTCTTCACAATCAGTCTTAGAATCAGAATCATTCGTCACACATAGGGGACATTGACATTGTTACAGCAAGTAAAGAGCCAAAGCTTAATATTTGATTTGATTTATTTCAAATGTATAGAACAATAATACAACATAATAATAATGAAATGAAACATGAACATGTTTGTACTATAGGCCTACAAACTAAAGCAGTGTCAAATTGGTAAACAAAAATATTACTGATTCTAAATTATATATAAACAATTAATAAGTATGCATGAACTTAAAGATAAGTTACACAATTTACAAAGAAAATACACATCCAAGTTTGGCTATAGTTTCCCAAAAAACTAATAATTTTGGTCTAGATTTCAAGATTGATGTACTTTCATCCACCGTGTTTCCTGTTTTAATGTAGTACTTTTCAGAGACCAGGAACATATATATTACAAAATGTTATTCTGTCCATACATGCTGTAAAGTTGGCTGATGTGTAAAGCTGTTCTCTGTCAAAAAAGACATGCACTGCATGGTGGTCAGGAAGTGCAGCCTACTTTACTTGTCACAAGAAAGTCTAATCAACTTTAGGCTGTGTTGAATTGCTTCTTCTGTGCAAGAGGATTTGCTTGTAAACAGTAGGTGTGGTGCTGAAAGAATTTGGCTTGGCATTGAAATTGGCATTGATCACTGTTGTTTCATGCACTGTGTGCATTTCTTCTGATGAAATGTGATAGCTATGTGCAATTGATAAATACATTTGGGCTATTTGTTGTCTTTTTTAACTGTTTTGCTGTGATCTATTACTGCACACACTGATGTCTAAGCAAATGTACCGCTGCGACAATAACGTCTATCTTATTTTATATTATATTTCGTTATATTATCTTGTGTTATCTTGCCTTGTCTCATCTTATCTTGTCTGATCTTATCTTATCATTCAGGAGGACAAGATGGTATTGAGTTGCATTGTGGAAAAGGTCTCAAATGACCCATACTAGGAACTAATAAGAGTCAGGATCTCCCACCCTTCGATTTAAAAACTACAAATTCCAATCTCTCTCACAAGTATCCAAATCTCATGGGAGTGCTATATTAAATCTCAGAAACAGGCTTATACATTTAAACCATCATTTGTGTTCAGAAAATGTGTTTATTTAGCAAACATATACACAACTGTTTAACCCTTAGATGCACGAGTGACTGGACCCTACACTCTTCCATAAGTGGGTCAAAAAGGACCCGTATTAGAATAATGTGTTTTTATGCCATTTTTGTCATTTTGGTTAAGAAAAATCACTTGTATAATATTTAGTATTATATTTTGGTTCACACTAGAAATATTTTATATTTAATTTTAGACATTTGTTTTACATTTTAAAAAAAATACGTTTTCCCATAGAATTCCATAGAAAATGCATGGGGGTCATTTTTGACCGGCTTATGGAATCTTAGGGCATATAATACAAAAACTACAATTTCTTAAAATGTAAATTACAAATTTGAATGGCATGATATCCAAAACATGTTTTTTGAGGAATAGCTGGAATATGAAATGATAAAAAAATGTAATTACAAAAGTTACTTCAAGAAAACCACCTCACCGGGTCAAAAAAGACCCACTTATGCATCTACGGGTTAAATACATACTGAAAACTATACTTGAATAAATGACGAAATAAAGAAAAAGTTCACATTTGTGATGTGGTGACCCTGTGGCAGTTAGTCAGGTCACTTATGCCTGCAAGCATTTCCTGCTTAGGAAACCGTTTCTGTTGCACTGAACAGGTCCGACTGCATACTGTACCTCATGAATCGTTCAAACACAGATCCTTTGTTTTGCTTTGGTAATTATTCAATTAGCTTTGTCCTAATGTAATAGTTCCTAACCAGCATCAACATTAAGTGCTACATTACACCACAGAACATTCTAAGGCAGGTGCAAAAAGAAATAACCAAAGCTTTTTGTTTTTGTTCATTAGTTAGTATACATTGGGAGAGTTTCCAAGACCAGCCTGAACTCTCTGTGAGTATGTAACATCAACAATGTTGCTCTACTTCCTCCCTGCAGGGGTCATGCTGATTTCACCTCTTCATGAATGACATTGTTCTTTCACTTGGAAACATTCTTGGCATGGTTCAGTGGTGGCATACAAAAAATAAAAAAATAACGGTTTCATTTATTGTTTAGCGTGCAAACTTGGGTCAGGAAGCAACATGGCTGCCACTCCCTGGCATCATGAGGATGCTGTCCTCCGAGCATGTTTTACAGGTTTCTTCACCTTCTTTAATATAAAGGAACAATGTCTTGTCTTGCGTCACACCTCACCTTTAAGGTAGACCCATGAAGACCACAGGCTGAAACGTGACAATAACATTTCAGCTTCAAATCAAGGGCAAGTAGAAATGCTGGCTCTGTCATCGGCGTTAAAATGGACACTTTTGATGCCGTGGTGGAGAGGAGGATTCTGAACAACTGCTATCCATCATGGATAACCCCACCCACCCCCTCCACCAGCAGCAGCTGGACAGGCAAGAAATGAAAGGGGGTTTCATGTTGTCGTTGCTGTGGACCAATTTAATCAACCTTCTTTAGGGGCCCTTTCTGGTCCGGGGCCCCAATCAGTTGCGCCCCTGAATGTACCATTGATATCTAATTTAATATGTCCTTCAATAGTGTTCTATTTGTCAGATCTTCTATTATGAGATGTTTATATTGTATAATTGTTTAATTGTATAATCTAATATTTTGTATTTCTAATTTTACTTTTTTTTTTACATGCTACTGCAAAAGCATTTCCAAATTTGGGATCAATAAAGGATATCTTATCTTATCTTATGTAAGCTATTATGATCACATTTGGACATAAAAATCATTTTTTAGAAGTCATATTTTTGCTTTGTATCTTATCATTTATCCTATTTAATAAATAAGTCTGGTGGAAGAGGTGGAAGAAGTACTCAGATATTTTACTTAATCTGTTAGGCCCCAAGCCTGTTTTTCAGGTCTCAGGCTCGAAAATGACATTCCCAGAACAAATGACCATATCTTCCCTTCTAAAAGGGTTAAATTAATAATCTTTTTTCTCAAAGTAATGATAATGATGTTTTTTATTTAAAAAAAAATGCAGATTGAACATGGTAAAAAACTGTAAATTAGTGTCCGTCCAAAAAATATTCTGTATTTATAGTGAAAACTAACCTTGGATGATGGGTTAGTAGATTTAAGGCTGCAGCCACACGAGGACGAAAACGGCTAAACGCATAGGATTAACGCAAACGCAATCGCAAACAAGCTTCCGTCCACACGCAATAGTTATCCGGATAGTGTCTGTCCACACGAGACCGCTCCGTTTAGCTCCAACCGCTGGAGAAGCTGCAGTACATATGCAGGAGCCTGTACGTGGCACTGTAACTTCCTCCACAAAAGCAGCGAAGAAGCATGGTTGCCCTTCTGTTTATTCTCCGCGGTGGGGCCCAGGGAACCGGGCAGAGTTTTTCGCCAGTCAACGTGTATTAAAGTTTAAATCTTCCGGACAAAATTATAAAAGTGCCGGTCAAAGGTCTTCTTTGTTATTTATTGAGCTTTAAAACAAATGAATAACGACTCTATATAATATAATAATAAAATACACGGAGCCTCTCTTTTTCCTCCCTCTCTTCGGACAGCTCAGTGTCTGTCTCATGCAGCAGCTGATCCAGTATTGAGTGACCCGGCCGACAGTAAAAATAAACATATTTATAACTAGTTTAGGTAGTTTGAGAGGTAATTAAAATAGCTAAGGGTGATGATCTAACTTGAAGTGTGTGTTTTGCTGCAGCGGGAGGAGCTGCAGGTGAGCAGAGCTGCGTGTCTCCGTCCTGTCAGATTAGACTTCACTCGCGTTTAGGTCCATATCGAGAGAAAGATAAATAATCTGAATTCAGTGTGCAGTTTACTTTGACGCGGGGTGAGCAGCAGAGTTGGGGAGAGGCGGGGCTATTGCCTCATCATTATCAGAAAATGATCATATAGGGCGTACACACGGAGCCGTTGGACCCCCCAGAGCGTTGCGTATGCCGTTCTATCCACCTTGGGACCCGTTATCGTTTCCTCAGTCGTTTAGTGCATAGATATATATAAACACTAGATGACTCACCTGCGCTGCTGGCCAATGGAGACCGACGTTGCCACTTGGCCGCCATCTCGCTACAGGCAGTGCTCTCATTCATAACATTATGGTTTACTATTTAAATAACCATAGCTTGCTCAATTTTCAACCAATTTTCAAACGGTTTGGTTTTTTATAAACATCAAAGATGTAGTTATGATACTGCATACTTATAATCATGGACTTTCATATGAAAATAACATTAATCAGATAAAGCAATAGCTATACACACACACACACACACACACACACGGTATTTATATTAAATATTTGCCGGTGTATATATTTCCATTTATTTTATTATATTGTCAATATTTAAAATAAATGATCAAATTAAAATACATTTATATTTTATATATAAAATTCGGTCTCATGTTACCAATCTGTAAGCCAAGAGTTGTTAATTTAGCAATGCCTTAGCTTGAAGAACAGGGACACAACTAATGACAATAGCATATGTTGGTATATTATTTAGATATTCACACCTTTTATCAGAAGAACCAAACCAACATAAAATGTGCTCACAGACAGGCCGGTTCTGTCTAATTTATCACAATTATTTTTTGACATGAGATCTTCATATCATCCTTGTTTTGTATTTAGTTTCTAGATTTGTAAACAAATCCAGAACCTTTGAAATATGTTATTGAAAAAAGACCAAGAATAATATAAACTGTACCATGTGTCCTTTTGTGTCCTTCTGTAGTCCATTTGTGGTTTGTCTTGTCTCACCCCGGCTGATATATCACAAAATCCACTGTTTAAATTGTTCCCTATATTGCCCCTATGCCCCTGTAAGGTGTCCTTGGGTGTTATGAAAGGCGGCCCCCCAACATAAATGTATTATTATTATTAAGAAGAACAACTTGGTGTGGTGTGGAGGGGATGTAGGAAGCAGGAGCAGGTGGGGCGAGATGGGGCTTCAAGGTTCAAGGTTATTTGTTTTAAATGTGTCTTGGAGATAAGGACCAGCTGCACACAATAAAATACAGTATAACACAAAACCAATAAGACACACAGTGACACATGGCACACCAACAATCAATCATCGTCCAGCCTCAGCTTTGGTATTCTTTCACAACCATGTTATGGGTTTATTAGACTGAGCAAACATAAACATATGTGGTGATCCCACGGGTTCTTGTTTGCAGACAGCGGCGATTGGAGAATCCGTAGGCTGCACAAAAGTCCGGCATAGTCAGGTACTTCTGCAAACACAAAGCCAGCAAATTCCTGTATCATAATGCAAGATGTTTTTAACAAGCCAAACCACTTGGAATAAATCATGTGTAACTTACATTATATTGAAAAGAAAGAGCAGTTCTGCCTCTCCCACTGGTGTAAAGTTGCTGGGTGAACTTTGTAATACTAGGTCTCACTCACAGCCTCTTGTTATTAGCCAGCTAATAAATACAACCACATACACAAAGAAAAGCTGCCATTTCAACATGTCCAAGCATCCTGTATCATAGCCATGCTAATAATGTTTATAATAAACCAAACCGTTTGTAAATCAGTCAAGATTTCAGCGAGTTAAGAGTATTTTTGTGCAGATCACTCACCTTACAACAGCTACCATAACGCGAATCAGAGTAACTGTTGACTGTAGCAAGATGGCGGCCGGTCAGCTACGCTGGAAAATCTCCCATGAGCCATCTAGTGTTTATATATATCTATGGTTTAGTGCCGTATTCGGTCATCCTCGTGTGGCCGAACGGTCTATATTTGACACTAAACAGTAACGCAAACGACCGTTTTCGTCCTTGTGTGGCCGCAGCCTAAAAGCTTTAGGAATCCAAAGTACAACATATAATAAGTACCCTGTATCAAGATTGATGCAAAACAAGTGACATTTGACCTTTTTAGACGGATTTAGCACAAAAAAAAAACTCTTCTGGGGCCATTTGGGTGGATTTTCCATATCTCTGGCCCCCCTTGCTCGATTTTGACATGTGACATCTCTTCCTGACCGTTAGAGCCAATAGAATCGAAGGGAAATGTTAAAAAAAAAATGGCGTCTTTGCGCATGCTATCTTGTTGCAGACCGTAGGAATATCCCTGCTCTGACTTCTAGAAACGGAAACGCAGTTTTATTCCTTCTAGATTATCAGAACATTTCAAAGGGGAGTGGACACAGTCACATTGAATATTAACCTATAGATTAACTACAGCATCGTTTTTATCGTTTTAATGCCATTGAAGACCAGTGTTGACCAAGGTAAATCATGTTAGTGGATGTGGCTACCTAGCGCCACATGTTTTGATGTAGGTTTTTGTTGATAACGTCACGAGTTTGTATCTTTCTGTGTTGAGGTGGGCACCGTTAGATTCTGTGTCTTTACGATCATAAACGATGTGTTGGATGTGCACCTCGGATAAGTAATAAGGGAGCTAGGAGTGATTTTCGGTGCAGTAATAGGTTAGCATTTTTCGCTCGGGGCTAATTCAGAGGGTCAGTGTTAGCATTGTGTGTTTTTTTTGAAAAAAAAATGAAAAAGATCAGTTAAATTAGTTTTTTTCCGTTATATGGATATAAAATATTCATAGTTTATTAAATATTAAGGTTCCTTAGACGTTGTTTCCTGCAAATCACCCGATTTCGGCCCCGGAACCGGGTCCGTAGGGCTTTTAAGTAAAAGAAAAAATACTCTGTTACAAGTAAAAGTCCTGCATTCAAATATGTACAAATGTTTTTGCATCAAAATATCCGTAAAGTACAAAAAGTACTCATTTTCCAGTATGGCCCATATCAGATTTAGAAACATTGCATTTTTGGATTATAATTAGGCTATTCATGGTTTAATCAGAATCATATTTACCAAGTCGGTTTACACACATAAGGAATTTGCTTTGGTATATGTAGTGGATACAAAGACACAGAAGAAAATGTAGCAAAACAAAATTAAATTAAAATAGGACCATTTTGACAGCTATTTAGAAAAACAATTTTAAGACTATTATAAAAAAATTAACAACATTTAAATACATGACGAATACAATATACTGTATTTAAAGTGGAGAGCTGTGCTGATTTAAAAGAGGTAGTGCAACATGTTGTTCAGGATTTATAATTTAAAAAAAGAACAAGATACTGTTCACATGATGTGCATTAATGTAATGCATAATGTTTTTCTGGGGTGGTTAAAAGTCAGTGTCAGTGGGGGGGGGGGCGGGTCTTGTTGATGAGGCCAGTAGAGGAAGAAACTGTTCGGGTGGTGAGAGGTGTTGGATGGAGCACAGCCTCCTGCCAGCGGGGAGAACAGTTTGTGTCCAGGGTGGGAGGGGGTGCCCACTATCTTCCCTGCCCGCCTCAGGGTCCTGGAGGCAGGCAGGCTGGAGGCAGGCTGGAGGCGTGCAGGCTGTGGTGAAATTGCATACTTCGTGAAGTCCACAACCATGTCCATTGTCTTGAGAGCATTGAGCTCCAGGTGGTTGTTCCTGCACCAGGTCACCAGATGGTCCATCTCCCACCTAGGCAGACTCGTCCCCACCAGAGATGAGTCCGCTTATAGTATATTATATATTATTATTATTATTATTATTATTATTTAGTATTAATGTCAATGTTGCACTTGGTAAAGTAGATTATTTAAATGTATTGATATACTTCCTAGTAGTTTAACCTATAGTAATACATAATGATTAATACGTTGATTTATATTCTGTATTATTAATCCATACCTGCAAAGTAGCTCGTTACTAAAACATTTCCTCCGAAATGTAGTGAGTAAATGTACTGAGTTACACTCTCCACTGTGTCTACTTAGTTGTATAATGTTGACATACTACCTAATATTATACATAATAATGCAGCCCTCTCGACAACATCTTTTATTTTGGAAATTGGAACAGGAAGTTGTGTCTCCATGCGCTCGCCTCGTTCGTTGCTGCTGATGTGATGCAGTTATGTTTGACATTTCATAGCATCATAGCTGCTTGTCGACTAAATACCTTCATAAGATGTAAACAAACCGTTTTGTTTATATTCTTTAATTATTAATAGGACAGGTCTAAAGGAGAATTGTAACATTTGCATCAAGCTTATATTTGTGTGTTATTGGCCAGTGGAGGCTATTACAGTCACAGGCTAATGACACTTGGCTAACGTGCTAGCAGTGAGCGTGCCCCCTGTCAAGCATCTTTTCTGAACTGAGATAATATACGTCCAGCGGCTTGAGGCATGTCGTTTGTATCCTGAAATAAGTTACAGGTAGACATGGTTGGTGACGTATGTAAGCAGAGCTAAATTAGTACCGTAAACTGTTAAACGACTAGCTGAGCGTGCAGAGATGAACGCGCAGCTCGGGAGGAGTGGGCTCGTGGGGCTTGCTGTCGCAGCTACAGCAGGCTGTGGCTTGGTCGCCTACATCATCTACAAGGAGATCAGCAGGATAAGAGCCCAGAGACTGGTGCTGGAAGCCAGGCCGCTGTTAGACGGGGCGGGGGAAGCTGTGCTGCTGTGGACGCTGGAGGCTCAAGGTGGGTTACTCAGTGCCTGACACTGACTGTCAGAAGCATGTTAGTGTGTGAGCGAGAGGCATGGTTCCAACTGCGTAATACGAATTCAGGGACTGAAGGTAAATGTCGCTTGAGTTATGGTGATGAGTCATATACCCAACATGGCAACTTTATAGACTTTGGCACGTTCTTGGTATTTTTCCCTAAATGCATTGCAGTTCTGGACCACCACAGCTGAGAGCAATTCGTGTTTTTCTATCGATGATTTAGTTTCTTTTGAGGCTTTCAAATTGGTATTTATTTTAGATCAATTTCAGTTTACTGTCCGTGTCCAGTAAATGACAAATATCCTGAGTGTTGATATCTTATTAAAAGCACTGTTATCCCCTAAACATTTAATATGAAACTTAACATGTTTAGATGGAAGAGATAAGCATGAGTTGAGCATACTCTAGCTCCAGTCTGTGCCTGCTGTGCATATGACCTTTCACCTCTCTTTTTTAGAGTAAAGATAATTAGATAAACATAGTAGGTACTTTTGCTGCAGCCCTACTTCAAAGCTACATTTTTCTTGCCTTCTGCATCCACAATAAATTGGTATTTTATCAAAATCTCAATATGATGTAGTGCAGTATCCATTTCCTAGTAAGCGCAACATTTGGTAAAGACAACATATGTGAAACTATCATCCTGAATTAAGTATTAGGTGGAGCTGCAGAGATATGACATACTTCAAACTATTTCCCAGCCATAATACAAACATTATTGTTAAAATGATCCAATGATCATTTTAATATAGGCCTATATTTGAATAATTATGTGAATAATGTAATTTATAATTACATTATAAATGTAATTTTATAATGTAAATTATGCAGAGGCGGAGGCCCAGCAGCAGGCTCTGGCGGCGGTGCAGGCTGCGGTGCAGGGCCTGTCAGCAGAGCAGCAGCTGGAGGTGAGGAACCAGCTGGATGAGGTGCTGAGCTGTGTGTCCTCACTGCGCTCAGAGGTGGCCGAGCTGAGGGGGGGGCTGCAGGACATCGCCATGCAGATCATCCAGGATGTCAAGTGAGTTGCCGTGGTGATGTGAAGCGTCTGACTCTGACCTACTTAGCCTTTATTATAATAATAATAATAATAATAATATAATACATGTTATTTATATAGTGGTTTTCCTGGTGCAGAAAGCGCCTAATTAATGTATATATAATGTATCATACCAGGGCAGGGCTTCTATCAAACACTCTTCTCATCAACAATATCTTACTTGAACTTAGTACCCTGGAGTACAGTCGACCATGACATCCTGATCTCTCGCTTGGAGCAGTGGGTGGGCATTGAGGGGAAAGCCCTGGAATGGTTCAGGTCATATCTGAAGGACAGAACTTTCTCTGGGCCCGTCTCACTTCTCTTATTTTTCATTTCCTCGGTCATCGGTCTCACCGGAAGTTGATTTGTCTGCGCCATCTTGAGTAGCGTCCCAATGGCCTTATTTTTGCCGGAGGAGCGAGGAGCTATAATCGAGGAACCACCAGACCATCCTCCGATGAAATCCTCAGACACTCGCCCCGCCCCCTTACTGTGTATCGCTCACTGATTGGACGATGCAGCGCATGCACTGATCTGATGCTTCTTGACATGAGAGCAGTTTCCCAGCGGAGTGAAGAAAACACATGAACCTCACGGGAGTCCCTCCTCAGTTTATACCGTGTTTTGTTTCAATTCATGTATCATTTAGTTACAAATATGTGATATATCTGAACAACAAAGTGGTCAAAAATCATTTTATTCATTTATTGGAAACATTTTCATGATCGCTTTTTTCGTTTTACATTTTCATTTATTGTCATTTCCATTCAGTTAGTCATTAAGTGCTATTAAAATGTTAATTTGCTACATATCTACACAAACAAAGTGTGCAATCCAATTAATGTTAATCTAACTGGGTTTTGATAGATAACATCTCTTTTTCTTCTCTCAATTATTTTATTTCTATTGTGCACTCTAATCAATATTAATCCAACTAATGTTCGTTTATACATTATAAGAATGGCGTTTATCTTTTTTGAGAATGAGTTCTTATTTTATTTTATTTATTTGGGTCTACAACAGATGATACAAATGTTTGTGTCAGTCAATGTGTGGCGGGGGTGTTTGTGAAAACAACCGGGCCAGAGCTGCTGTCAGACGATCAGCTGTGCGGCGTCATCACAAACGGACGTGGCTTCACGTGACGCTCCGGAGGAAAGGACCTCCCATTGCTCTTAAAACTCATTTCCCTGCTTCTCGTGGTTTCCTTGCGTCTCTCCATGCTTCCCTGGTGGGAGGGACTAGTCGCAGGGAAACGACGCAAGTGAGGGACGCAAGGAATCCATTTAATCGAAGTGAAAAGGGCCCTCTGTCAGCTTTGGTGTCTCCGAGTCATCCTCTGCTCCACTCCTGTATGGGGTCCCACAAGGCTCAGCATTAGGCCCCCTGCTATTCTCCCTCTATTTGCTCCCTCTTGGGTCCATACTTAGAAAGCACGGCATCGCATTCCACTGCTATGCTGATGATAGCCAGATTTATGTCCCACTAAAAAGGAAGGATTTGGTTTTTGGTGGCACCACTGGCACCACTTCTGTAGACTTGGGTTCCCTGGCTCAGTACACCAAGCCCACCATTACGAACCTTGGCATTAAAATAGACCCTGAACTAAAATTTGAGATTAAATCTGTGGCAAAAACAAGCTTTTATCACCTGAGGCAGCTAGCCAAAATAAAACCTTTTCTAAGTAATCCATGCCTTTGTCACCACTCAGCTGGATTACTGTAACTCTCTCTACATGGGGGTCAGTGGGTCCTCCCTCGCTCGTCTGCAGCGGGTGCAAATGCAAGGCTTTTAACTGGCACACAGAAATATGACCACATTTCCCCCATTTTGGCTTCGCTCCACTGGGAGCTAGGATTCATTTCAAAATCCACTAGGATTAATTTCAAAATCCACTAGGATTCATTTCAAAATCCTTTTATTTACTTTTAAATCCCTAAATGGCATGACCCCACCATATCTTTCTGAGCTGCTACCTAACTCTTACACGCCCAACCACCCTCTCAGGTGATCAACTGCTCCTGAACGTGCCCAGAACTAGGGGCCGATATTCCGCATTTGACCAATTATCGGTATCGGCCTTTTTTTTTATCAAATTGCCGATAAAACTTTAATAATAATAATCCTTATATTTATTATAGCGCTTTATCAAAGACTCTCAAAGCGCTTTACAAATACACATTACATATACAGATCATACATGTAATAATAATAATATATTTAATTTATATAGCGCTTCTCATCTGCCAAGACAAATCTCGAAGTGCTTCACAACAAGGGATACTGATACGCTTTGAGATAATAAAAGACAAATAATTGTAATAATAATAATAAGAAATCAAAAAATAAAATAGAGTAAAAAAATAAAAGTCGGAGATGGCGATAAAAATGGCAGTACTCCAGGTGTACCGTGCTCAAAGTTTATTCGAAGGCCTGCCGAAAGAAGAGGGTCTTAAGGCCGGTTTTGAAGACCTCGGTGGAAGGGGCAGATCTCAGCTGATCTGGGAGGGAGTTCCAGAGGCGCGGGGCGAATGAGCAGAAGGCTCGGTCTCCCATTGTTCGGAGACGTGTGCGGGGGATGTAAAGAAGAGGAGCGTGGCTGGAGCGGAGAGATGTCTGGGTATGAATGAGGTAATGTAATGGTCATCTACTGTGGACAATACCCACAGGAGCAAATTCGGGTGAAGTGTCTTGCCCAAGGACACAACGGCCTGACGCAGTGGGGCGGGAGCGGGTTTCGAACTGGAGTTCCCCAACGCCCCCTTGATCTGATGATCAAACGCACAGACCACTGCGCCACCCGTTCCGTAACTTTGGCTCTGATGCGGCCGTTTCTCTGGCTGCAGTCACCACTCTGTGTACACGAGCAATGTCCCGCCCACAGCGCTATCTGATAGGCTATTACTGAAGATTTTCCGGGCGGGAGCCAGCCAGAGAGGCGGGACCTTCTCAGGTTACAGGCAGGTGCGAAAGAACCGAAAGAACCGACACAGACTGAAGCAAGCAGCAGCGCTGAGCGGCAGAGCCACATGTGTTAAGCCGAAGTTCAATAAACATCCCTATCCCCTATGCTGAAGTTGCAAAAACACCACGATCTTATGATCCAATTCTATCAGTTTCCCAGTTACACAGGGACACGGGAAGTCAGTCAGAGTTGGGGGTGCGTGCAGCGTCTCGCAGCGGAGTAACTGTGGTGCGGAGGGGGGGGGGGGGGGGGCTGCGAGTGGAGCCTCGCAGTTTTTCAGGTTGATATGTGAAGCTCATTCGCTAGCCAACATGTATCTAGCAAATGTTTAGCAAAATATTAGAAGTGAGGCTACTAGACTAAAGTTCGGTCTACTGTGATAGCCTCACTTTTAATAGTTTGCAAAACATTAACGAGCACTAGTGTTTTGCAGTTGCTAGCAGCTTATTGGGATGTTATGCTAGATAGACAGGCATTGTTTTGATATAATAACTTAAGCATTATTGTTAGTTAAGCATGTCAGCCTGCAGCCCCACTTCTTGTCTCTCTCTAACTCATAGCAGATGGCTGCACTAAAGAAAAGGGCACAGAGAGGAAACCAGTTGTAAGATGTTTAAAAGTTCATTAAACATAATATATGCTATGCTTAAATGCATTTCAAAGAAGTTGAGTTGGAGTTTGTGTTATTCTACATTTTGACACCAAGATTTTCTGATTTTACTGCAAATGTATATCGGTTCCAAATATCGGTTATCGGTCTCTACCCAGAACCAAGTCAGTCAGTCAATCAATCAATCAATCAATCAATCAATCAATCAATCAATCAATCAATCAATCAATCAATCAATCAATCAATCAATCAATCAATGTTTATTTATATAGCCCAATATCACAAATGTTACATTTGTCTCAGTGGTCTTCAGTGTGTACAGAATATCAGTATGACAATACGACACCCTCTGTCCTTAGACCCTCACATCGTACAAGGAAACACTTCCAAAGAAAACCCACAGTTTAAAAGGGAAAAATGGGAGAAACCTCAGGGAGAGCAACAGAGGAGGGATCCCTCTCCCAGGACGGACAGACGTGCAATAGATGCCGTGTGTAAATTGAAAAGATAATACATTTGCAACATAGGTAGTCCAAATGTTTGGAAATGCATGTGTGTATAATAGGAAGATGAATCCACGAGGATATCCATCCAGGACCACAGCCACGACTCAAGATCCAGGGCTCGCGATCCAGGACACAGGACCACAGGATCATCCATGACTCCGGATCCCGGCGTATATAGACACCAAAAAGAAAGACATTTGGGGAAGCTGGGTTAATCTGAACATGAGAGTACACAGGTATAGACAGAGAGAAGGAAGAAGTAAGATGTCCCCCGACAAACTAAGCCTATATCAGCAAAACTAGGGGCTGAATCTAATCAGCCCTAACTATAAGCTTTATCAAAAAGGAAGGTCTTAAGCGCACTCTTAAAAACGGATAGGGTGTCTGCCGCCCGAACACAAACTGGAAGCTGATTCCACAAATGTGGAGCTTGATAAGAAAGTCAAAGCTCAGAGGGGGCCGTTGCTGCCCCTGCCCATCAGACAGGCTCACACACTGTGGAACGATCTGCCCCTGCCCATTAGACAGGCTCACACACTGTGGAACGATCTGCCCCTGCCCATCAGACAGGCTCACACACTGTGGAACGATCTGCCCCTGCCCATCAGACAGGCTCACACACTGTGGAACGATCTGCCCCTGCCCATTAGACAGGCTCACACACTGTGGAACGATCTGCCCCTGCCCATCAGACAGGCTCACACACTGTGGAACGATCTGCCTCTGCCCATCAGACAGGCTCACACACTGTGGAACGATCTGCCCCTGCCCATCAGACAGGCTCACACACTGTGGAACGATCTGCCCCTGCCCATCAGACAGGCTCACACACTGTGGAACGATCTGCCCCTGCCCATCAGACAGGCTCACACACTGTGGAACGATCTGCCCCTGCCCATCAGACAGGCTCACACACTGCCTGCTTTTAAATCGCTTCTTAAAACCCACCTCTTCTCCTTAGCGTATTAACACTAATTAACATTAGCGTTGCTTTTATTGCTTTTAAATTGTCTATTGTTTTTACTTGTACTTGTTTTATGGTGTGTGAGCTGAGCTGTGTTACTTTTTGTATGATTTGTTTGTTTATTTGACTGTACAGCACTTTGGCCTGGAGGTTTAAAGTGCTCTATAAATAAAGCTGTATTGTATTGATCCTTTGATTTCAAATAAGGTTTATCATTTCCAGGCTATATATCTGGGGAATGTTGCATTTCATTTGTTTTTGTATTTCAATCAATGGGCATTACGGAAAGTAAGGAATTATATCGGACATTATCAATATTTGATGATTTAAAATTTAAAATAGATCATGAATAAATGTTTTAAAAAATAATAGAGTTGCTTACTAATGACACAAATAAAAGACCTACAAAGTAATGTATTTGCTCTTGTCCAAAAAAAGGAACTTTATGGCACAATATTAAGCAACCACGTCAAAGTCATGACCCATGTAAGGATCAGTTACTAAGGATTGACCTGAAACTGCTCAGAAGGGGGATTCAAATGAAGTGAACTCCTCATTGCTCTGAAATTGTATGAAGCAACCACAAGTCGCATGATTTCACGTCATTATCGCTAAGTTAAGGCGGCTCAGTCCCTTGTTAGAGGCTGCCTTTTTGGAGACCCTACTGTACAAGCTTCAGACATTCATGAGTGGGGTATTTAATGATGTATTTTATGTCGTAAAACAAAAGGTGAACACCTTATTTCCCACATTTAGCAAAAAACATGTAAAAAAAAAATGACATCGAAGAAAGCGAATCTTTAAAGTGGGACTGGTCCTCCACCTTGGTGTTGTGTAGCTAACGTGAATGTTTGTTCCTTCTTCCCCACATTCAGGAAGGGAGTGGAGGAAAGTCAGCGGGTGCGTCGGCGGCGCCACGTGGTCCACAGGGAGCGCACCGAGTCCACCGGCTCCAGCTCCATCTACTTCACTGCCAGCCAGGGTATGGCCAGCACATATGAGACCAGCGAAGGAGGGTACGTCTGCCGGTTGTGCTTGATGTGTTGGGTGGCATATCTGTTCTGCCTGGGGCCCCCAGAGTGTATTGGGGCACCACTGCTTATACCTGGTGCACAATATCCTAATTGATATGATGGATCAGCAGTAAGATCTCTTAAAGCTGGTTTTATTGATTGTTTTAACAATACTCCTCTGGGTTGTTTTGTAGTAATTTGATCCATCGTCATATGTTGGAACATATTAATTGGCGCATCTTAAAAGTTGTGATCTTGTTAGTGGCCTTGGTTTGTGGTGCAAATCAAATATCATTTTAATTGTTGACACCCGTAGAAGCCTGGAGTAATAATCTGTGGGTCGAGTAGTCATGTTACATTACGAAGGATCAACTGTTGGGGTTAGTAAAGGCCTCTTAACAAGCTCCATCAGATACATCCTGTTACAACACAATGACAGACTGTGAGACTGTGAACAGTTTCATAGAGACTGCTCTCTAATGAGGAATAAGACCCTTTAAGCCCATTTCATTCACTTCCATCTTACTGGTGCAGATATATCAAAACCTGAGCAAGTCAAAGAAATGTATCTGCAGTAGGGCTGCACGATATTGAAAAAAACTGATATTGCGATTTTTTTCCCCCCTGCGATATATATTGCGTTTTTTTTAACTATATTTAACCGGATGAAGGATTTTAGTCACGGACGTCTGGATCTTAACTGGTTGACTCATCATACCTTAAAAGGGCTCGACAGTAACGGTTGCCATTGGCAACCATTCAGAAAAAATGTCAACCACTTCTTGGATGGCAACCAGTTTTTAACATAAAGAAATAAGGACAGCAAACAGCTAAATGTGCACCCCAAAATAGATAAAGGTTAATTATTTGTTGTATTAAGAGTGATATTTAATTATTGTTGTGACCAGTCGGAACCTGAGACTTAAGTTGCACGTGCATTGGTGTGATTACGGAGCCAGAAAGCGATGCACGTTTACTCGCGTGCGCGGTGCGCCCATGGGTGCCCGTGTGTTTGTTTTACAAAAAATGGCGAAGCAAATTAAGTTGTTTGACTGTGGGGTAAAAAGTTCGGCCAGCCCGTCAACATCTCAAACGAATGTTCAAAGTGATTCAACTGATGAAGCGCAAGGTAAACCCGAACGAAAAGTAAAGAGGAATGTTGTCCATTCACTTCCGGTAAAAGTTCCTTCAAAACAAGAGTCTCGATCTTATTACTACCAAAATAAAAGTGCAAAACGAAACTTTACCATAGGAAAATATTGGCATAAAATTACAATCACTTCTATAAAAAGGTAACACATTTAAATATAGTTAGACATATTAAAGGTAATTTACAGCATTAATAATTCATATCTAATTCTTAACTGTGAATGGTTTTCATTTATTTAACATTAGAAATGTATTAGTCTGGCCAATCCTAGACTTCAATGCTGAAGGGCCAGTGGATCTATGGTGGGGGTCAGCATAAAGGTCAAGAAAACCCATATTTGAAAGGGAGACAACGGAGGACCAAGAAACTACTGACTTGCTCAATTCATTTGTGAGGGATCTGTGAAGAACATGACAGCAGCTGCACTACTGGTATTTTGTATACCAGCAATTGAGGGTGGACAAGTTTCCTACCACTTAAGTTTCAAATAATTGTGTTAATTACTTATTGTAAAGCATTTAAACATTCTTTTGTGTCACAGGTTCATTATTAACTTGATGTATAACTGTATAGTATCTTAATTATTTAAAATATAAGGTGTCTAAAAATGGCAACCGTATTTACAGTTTTGGCAACCAAAAGCTGATGCCTGGTTGCCAGCCTGGCAACCACTTTTAAAAGTTAGCGTTGAGCCCTGCTTAAGTCATGATCTAACATGTCATGATAATGCATGTTGCTTACCCTCAAATAAGGGGGTTCATCTGTGAGTGAAGAAGAGAAGAGGGGTGTGTGTCTACAGAAGGTCCAGTTGTGATAGACACGGTTCGCCACTGCCTTTTGAAATGTACTGTCTGCATCTGATAAGATGGGATGTAGGCCAGGTCTTTCTCACCGCAGCATGGTAAAACAAGGCATTGCAAATAATGTGACAATTAAAAGTCGAAAATAAACAACTAGAAACATCTCAAAATATAAAACAAAAGAAAACTAAAAAGTAAGATATACAACTTGACAGTGAAAGATGAATATGAAGACTATCTGTCAAATAAACACCGAAGGGCCAATTTACAGCGAACACCATTTAAAAGTAGGATATTATTACATTTAGTGAGCAAGGAATAGCATATTAAATGTAAATGTACAGTGGGAAGAAAGTTCCAGTCCAGTTATCAAAAGAACAAATATAATAATTGAATAGATCAATATCATGTGAAATTCCAAATGTGTGGTTATTGGAATACATTTCTTAATAATTGAAATCACCAAATAAATCAAACCCTAAATAAAAGGATGTTGGTCGCAGGTACTCGACGGCCTACGCTGAGTCGGACTACACAGACAGAGACACAGACAGGGAGGGGGGGCGGGAGCCGGAGCAGGAGTCTGAGGAAGACGAGGACCAGAGCTGCGCCACCGTCCTCACCCTCCGCCAGGAACACTCCCAGGAAGAGGAGGCGGAGAAGCGAGGGCTGGAGGAGGAGGACGAGGACGAGGAGGAGGACGAGGACGAGGACGAGAAGGGGGGGCTGACGCTGCTGACTGAAGTCCCCAGTGGGGAGCTGGCTCTCCTCCTGGCTCAGAGTGACGTCCTGCACACGGGGGACGCCCGTCTGAAGGCCGACGGCTTCAGACTGCTGCTGGACAACAGAGCAGAGGTGAGGACAGGAGGCCTCCATCCTTTTACCAACCCAGTTCAGATGTAGCTCTGCGTATAAACGTATAAAGAGAACGTCGCCGTCCCCATGTTAACGAGGCTGAACAGGGGTAGACATTAATTAATTGGGATGAAGGTATAACATATTTACACATGGATTGTCACTGTCAGTCTGTTCACACAAATAACGACTTTGTACACATGCATATGAAAGTAGTGATTATAAGAAAGCCCCACAATGACTCAGAAGAATATACTGTGATTCAGAGGAATCCATTTATGAATTACAATTAGACCACTTGGCGATCCCAAACACTGACTGCTCTTTCTCTCCCTCCGTGTGTGCAGTACGGAGATAGCAGGGAGTTTCTATGGCGACTGGCTCGGGCCTACAGTGATATGTACGAGTCAACTGAGGACAAACAAGAGAAGAAGACCTACGCACACCAAGGTAACACACACACACACACACACACACACACACACACACACACACACACACACACACACACACACACACACACACACACACACACACACACACACACACACACATGACTAAGAGTATTGAATACATTGAACCAGTCAAATAAAGCATCCATTAAAACATGTTTCTTGTTTATATTTTTGCAAAATCCAATTTTAAGAACATAATAATATGTTCAAAGGCAAGTAGGGCCTTGCAAAAAGAGAACTAGACTGACTGGCTTCTTACAAAGCTACTGCCTCACTCATAAGCAGTGTATTCTGGTCAATGTGTGCAAAAGCTGTGAGCTGCTGTTTCAGGTCGAGAGGAGGCGGAGTCAGCCCTGAAGAAGAACGGCCTGAATGCTGAGTGCCACAAGCGGTAAGAATTTGCATTTATATATATTTATCCTGGATATTGCTGCCACTGCCGGCTGCTGTACTTTGATGTCACATCGTGTAAATATTGTCTTTGTCTTAATTTGTTACAGAATTCTTTAATTGTCCCCCAACTGGGAAATGACGGTATTACAAAAGCAAGAGTTGTTGTACATATTATATAAAAAATAAGGCACACGTTATTAATAACAAAACACAATAAGTAAAAAGTAACTTAGTAGCAGTATAGTTTAAAAATAAATGACCATGTCAAAATATGGAAGTAGCTGGTACTTTTTACAGATTGAAAAATAAATGAAATAAAGCATGAATTGCACGAGGACAATAGCTTTTATAATTGTAATATACAATTCCTCCTATGTGTAAACCTACTTGTTAAAAACTGATTCTGATCTTTGTGTTTTTGGCTCCAGGTTTGCGGTGCTGACAGGACTCGCCTCACAGCATGAGAGCATGCACAGCAAACTGAAGAGCAGCCACATATTAAAGGTCACGTGCACACACACACACTCACTCACTCACTCACTCACTCACTCACTCACTCACTCACACCATTTGAGTCTTAAAGAGCAACTTGCAGGTTAGAGACACCAGTGAATAAATGTGTAGGAAAATGATGAATACGCTTTTAAAAATATCTGGCGGCGTTTTTGTAAGACATTTTCACTTCCGCATAAAAAAGCCTCCGCACGTGACCTCCCGCGTGTGACGTAACATGGGGGAGAGCGGCCGGTCTAACGAGAGAGACAGACAGACAGAGTACTCGGGAATGAAAGCTGGCTCCGGTCCTTTTCCCGTGAGGACTGTGGACTCGACGTCCTGACAGGCTCGAGTTTGTGCAACCTGCACAAACTCGAGCTCACCATGTTTACAAAAGGTGAAATGCAATGTAAAATTAGTTTTACATTTTAGTAGCAGAGCTCAAAACGGCCCCTTTTCCTCTGAATTCCGGCCCTTATGTCTTGTAAAACATATCAAATCCTGCATTAACATTTTTAATTGTGATTTTCAGGCAAGGTTAAGCATAAATGTAGTAAAAAAAAAAAACCTGCAAGTTGCTCTTTAAGCTCATTGTATGTTTCAGATCCAGTTTGCTTTAATGACGTTTGTTTCCCCCTCAGGAGCATCTGGACCGCGCCCTCGCGCTCCGAGATGATGACCCCATGTGTTTCTACCTGCTGGGCAGATGGTGCTATGAGGTGAGGGGGGGGCTGTTATTGTTAACTGGTCAGGTGCAGTGATACATGCGTCTCGGGAATATGAAGGTTTTTATGACGTGTGTGTGTGTGTGTGTGTGTGTGTGTGTGTGTGTGCGCGTGTAGGTAGCCACTCTGGACTGGCTGGAGAAAAAAGCGGCCGCTGCCCTCTACCAGACCCCCCCCACCTCCACACTGCGTGACGCGCTTGAGAACTTCCTGAAGGTACCAGAGTTCTGCAGAGAGGTTTCTGATATCATGTGTGTGTCGTCCTGCGTGTGAACCCACTGGCAGAACAGATCCTCTCCTCTGCTCCTCAGCACTCTTGTAAATCCTCTAACCCACAACAATGTCTGCAATAAAACACCCAATAACCTCTGAGCCCCTTACCCACAATGCTTTTAGAAAAATAACTGGCCGCTTTGGTTTTGTTTTTCTTTTCCTTTTCTTGACATTTTCCACATTGAGACTATTTTAAAAGTCAGTGTTTGATGTAGTAAATCTTGGTCTTGTGTTCTTCAGGCAGAGGAGCTCAGTCCGGGTTTCTCCAAGACCGTCAGACTCTACATCGCAAAGGTAATCATCACACACTCAGCCCAGCTTGTAATACTATAGGATATTGATGACTTTATGCATTGCAAAGAGTGCAGCTACATGGAGCCTTTTGCAGTTATCTTTGAACCATGGGGGAATGACAATTTGAACAAGACTGACACAATTTGAGTGAACACAACTTCCCCTTCTGCTCCGAGTCATCAGTCAGTCAGTCAGTCCACACACACTGCTGGCATCAGCACCACTTCCCCTGCAGGTACACTGCATTCTCCAATGTTCATAAGTCCACTAAGAAGTCAGAAAAACTTCAGATGATGTCTCATAATCATGAGATTTAGACATTAAACCAGTAGCAAACCCATGCTACGTTATTATTGTCTGTATCCATGGTTACAGTGTGAATAGAAACAGCTTTCAGTTAGGGTTGGCACTACTTTCCATCTTACATTTATCAGCGTGTACAAATAGGGAAAAAGACAGGGCAAGGTGAAGCCAAGTCCCCAGGAAGTGAGCGAATGGTGGCTTCAGTGTCAGTACGTGACGTCATTGGGCCAAATACACTCATCATGTTAGAAAGATCAGCATCATTTTTTTAAAAGCAGGCTCAACACCACAACATTCCTAAAGTTACAAAACGCCCTAAGAGCGTGCGCCGATCTCTACGGGCCCGATACGGTACTTTTACATTTTGGCTTCATGCCCCACTGAGCAACTGTGATGGGGATGAAAGGGGCTTCACCTGAGCCGACACAGGACAGGGTGTTGACGGTTAAAGGCAAGCAATATCATGTGAATGGGACTTTCTGATGAACAGTTTGGGCTCACATTCCTCTTCTCTGTGCACTAACCTTCATGTCGTTGCTCTGGCAGTGTCACAAGGAGCTGGGGAACATCCCTGAGGCCACGAGCTGGACCCAGCTGGCTCTGAAGATGACGACAAACTCTAATGATGTAAGAGCTTTTAACTCCATAACATTCACCAAACTAAATTTCAATATTTCTGTTTCATCTTCGATTATTGGGAGTTGTGCACACTGTGCTGCAGACGACCTCCAGAAGCATTCCTCCGATGTGTCATTGAGCTTCTATGATTATCGTTGTTTCTTTTTCCTTTCTTTAAGGATGAAACATCTAAACTGGAGGCGGAGCTTCAACTCTTAACGGACACTAAAATCTGAAATACAACATTTCTAAAGAGATCCAACGGGCGGAGCCACCCAGCTGATGGCACTGATTGGCTAGTCAGGCAGCCAATCAGTGGTCATCCAATCTGATGTGCCGCACTAATGGCAGAAGTTTCTTTCTCTTCTTTGGTGGATAATGATATCTTTGTCACACTGTCACTGTGAAATTAAATGGAGTTTATTGATGCATATTTATTTTCTTTAATATGGCTTAATTTAATCAAAATCACTATACATAATATATATATCTTTAATGTTTTTTTAACCATTTTGTTTGCCTTTTTAACTGATAATCAGTGATTTAAACACAAGTAGGTTTTGTTTTTTAGCATCATATTCATAATGGAAGGATCAGTACTCCACATTACAAGAAACATGTTATTGGTAGAGCATCTCAGAGAGATCAAATTCAAATACCTCTAGAGCAGTGCTTCTCAAAGTGTGGTCCGTAAGCGCCCCCTAGTGGTCCATGAGTATATTGGTAACATTTGAAATAAATAAATACATTTAAGTTTTCCGCACTCTCGCGGGAATATCTCCGCAATGGAGCAAGCTTACGTTTCACTTTCGATTGCATGATATATCCCAGTGCAACACCTTCGTCACACATGTTGCCACCTGTTTGTACCATTTCCAGGCGATTTGTAATCTGTTATAGAAAAACCATGTGTTCTTTTATGTTTGTGGAGTTAGGTGGTCCACGAGTGTTTTTTTATTGGTTAAGTGGTAATTGGTATGAAAAAGTTTGAGAAACACTGCTCTAGAGGGAAATGCTTTGTAATTTGTTATCATTTTTATTATGACCCCCCTCCTCCCCCAGTGGAACACATGTGGGGACGTGCCCCTCACTGATACGTGTGGTACACTGAGCACTTTGATCAGGGACATTTTAGATCTTCAAGGGGAAGGGACTTTGGTAACCAAAATAATGAATACACCCAATTATTTTGCATTCATAGATTAAGATATTTAAAGAGAATAGTGTACACTTTTTTTCCTAGGTTGACAGATGTCGGACACTTAATTACTTGTAGCTATAGTAACACGTAGTGTTTTGATAAGAGTATGTCTTAAACTTTTGTTTTAGTAAATAGAAAGGTAGTATAAGAAACTGTATTGGACCGAATGCAGCCACTTGTGAAAAAGTGCATGGAGTGTTTTGTTTGGTTGTGAATGAAAAGTATTCCAATATTTTTGTACCTTCAATTTTCCTTTGAGTTGATATGCTGCCTTGATCTCTGCGTGTTGTTTTTATTCCCGTTCCTTTCTGAAGTATGTTGGCAGGTTTATTCATTTCTGATGTAACATCGTTTGAATGGCACTTTGTTTTCAATTGATTTATTTTTGTTGAGGTTGATTTTGCAATTGCTGCTGTAAAAAAATGGTAGTTATATTTCCTTAATATTCTGATCCCGTATCAAAAGTGAATATGCACTAAAGCAACAGATAAAACTGAATAAAATGTTTTGGTATTCATATCTTCTAAAATTGTGTTTTTTTATCAATTAAGAACCAAACCCTTCCTAGTAATCGTCCATAGGACCAACAATGAACTTCCATGATGAAAAAATAGCCAGTCACTTTAATGGTAAAACTATTTTTAATTTAGCTTCAAGTTATATTTACAGAAGGCGCTGGTAAAGACAGAAAAGAGACAAGCCTTTAGTGTAGCTGACAATAGAGAAAATAGAGAAATAACAAAGTATAGCATTATAGAAATGCGGTCACACATCACAAATAAGACATCGGAAACACCACGGAGAAAAAACTAGCAAAGAAAATCACAAAAAATCTTTTGTGACCACTCCATAGAGAAACTACAGAGGTTAATTCAACACAGAAAAAAAAAATGGAGACCGTATTTCTAATAATGACTTAATATCTCGTGCTTTACTACGTCAAGATCTAATATTTGCTCGACGGACACTGGTCAAATTGGGATTTTTATTTGGGGAACTAAGACAAGTGGTTATGAGATAGATTTGTCTGGAATGACGGAGATACTATCATCATTATGAAATCCTAAGGCTGTTTCTCTTAACAGAACAATCCAGCTTGTCGCTCGGCGATACTCAGTCATAGTGAAAGAAAACCTCCTTGTTCCCCATGTCGGGGGAAATGTGCTGTTGCACCTCTGCTCTGCCGAAGGTCCACAGTGTGCACCACCTTCTCCATCAGCATCAAATCCTAAGCCCTGTCAGCTGAGGCTCTGAGTGGAGGCGGTGGCATGGTGCAGAACACTTTAGTCCAGAATGAGCCAGCAGGGGTGACAGTAACTCATTACCACCCCCTGCCCCCCCCCACCTCAGTCCTTAGCATCACCCACTCCATCAGGGTTGATGGCGAACATGGCCTCAGACTCGGGCAGGCAGGGCGAGTCGTAGATTTTACAGATCCGCGTCTCTCCTCGGCCTTTCCTCAGGTACAGACTGCAAACACAAGAGCACGGTTAAGATCAGTCCTCTAACCATGAACTGTGATGTCATCGAGTCCCCTAACCATGAACTGTGATGTCATCGAGTCCCCTAACCATGAACTGTGATGTCATCAGCTGCAGCCTCTGTCTGTTACTGTAGAAACATCCACCCATCCTCACTCACCGTGTGGTGGAGGCGTGAGCCATAATGTTGCCTCCGATTGGTTTCTTTGGATCTGCGGAAAACATGGCCGCTCCATCCACCTGCGCCACCACCTGGTTGGATATCACCACGGCAACTCCAAACTGTGGAGACATTGGAGACAAACGCACTCACGTTACAGACACCTCGGGGTTAAGATGCACAGCACACCTGAATGTATTGATTCAGAAATTATATAGAAATGATTAGGGATGTAACGATACCAAAAACTCACGGTACGATAATATCGCGATAACAAGTCCACGGTACGGTATTTATCGCGATATTGAATAATAAAGGGAAAAGGAAAAAATTCAAATTTTTACTCTGAAAATGTTTCTTTATTACATAATAAATCTGATTTGTCCAGCATGTTAGTCGGATAGCAGTGTTTTAAAGTGTCAAAAACAAAGTGACAGGAACAGACTGCAACAAGAAAACCAGTGTGTTTGTACCTATAGTACTACCAAACAAAGTAGGCGTTTTCTTTGTGCCACTGCATCTTACAAATAAACAAGGACATTTAATAATCAGACCCTGCAATAAAATAAATCGAGTCACTCACTCGGCATCATCAGACAGGTTTTTAGGAATATGAGAATGTCCACATTTCCAGGTATTTATAAGCTGGGTGCATTTACAATATCCCCTGCTCTGGAAAGAACTCTCTCGCTTGGTGCTGATGTTGCTGGGACAGCAGTGGTCGCGTTAACCGAATATTTTATTTAACAATGACGGAAAAATGTGAAAGCAGTCATTTTGACAGATTAGAACAAGCTGGGAGCAGCACCAACGTTTCCCCGCAGCGAGGCTCTGGTGTTCTGCCGTGGTATGCATGACCTCCAAAAGGAAATGATATAGTTTCCAAACCGTACTTTGCCGTACAGATCAACACATGTCTGGGAGGTTTTGCTTTACGCTGTGCGCGCTCCCGCAAGGTGCATGCACACACGGCATAACACCGCCCCCCCCCCTTGACAGTTCACGAAAAACTCAAGTAAAAGTACAAGTACCTAAAAACTCTACTTAAGTACAGTACTTGAGTAAATCTACTTAGTTACTTTACACCACTGCATATATACATAAGATAGTATACAAATGAAGTAATGGTGTAAAGTAGCTGTGGTGCAACATGGTGACGGAGGAACTGAAGTTATGGAGAGGTACGCAGGATATTTGGTTTCTCGCTCATCACTAACACATGAGGAGCGCTTGATATCCCCACAGCGCCAGGCCAGCTGCTCACCTCGTCGGCCAGGCGCAGCAGCATGCGCAGGAAGCGTCCCAGGTGTCCCTGCCGCGCAGACAGCTCTCCTCTGCCCGAGTAGTCCGTCCTGTACAGAGCGGTGGCGCTGTCCACGATCAGCAGAGCGTACCTGACCCAGGGAGAGAGAGAGTGAGGTGCACGCTACAACAACTCTATATATAATATCTGGCCAAGCATATTTGTCTAATACTAGTCAGAAAGATATGTCTTTATACTTGATATAAGATCTAATAACTTAAGAAGTAACAATGCAATTATACTCAAATACAGCCCATGCTGTTAAGATAGAAAAGACAATTGAAAAAAGATTCCCCCCCCCCCCCCCCCAACATCTTTTGTTAAACAAATTGAATTATAACTAATTATAGTTCTTTTTAAAGTGCCTTTTCTACTGATACTCTCCCTTAACCATCTCCAAAACTCACTGAACTCTGCAGAGTGTCTTGGCGATGTGTTTCTCGTGCAAGTAAATATCACATTAACATTATTTTAAATATATATACAGTGGGGCAATAAAAAGTATTTAGTCAGCCACTAATTGTGCAAGTTCTCCCACTTAAAAAGATGAGAGGCCTGTAATGTTCATCCTAGGTTCACTTCAACTATGAGAGACAGAATGGGGGGGAAGAATCCAGGAAATCACATTGTAGGATTTTTAATGAATTAATTGGTAAATTCCTCGGTAAAATAAGCATTTGGTCACCTCCAAACAAACAAGATGTCTGGCTCTCACAGACCTGTAACTTCTTCTTTAAGAGCCTCCTCTGTCCTCCACTTGTTAACTGTATTAATGGCACCTGTTTGAACTCGTTATCAGTATAAAAGACACCTGTCCACAACCTCAAACAGTCACACTCCAAACTCCACTATGGCCAAGACCAAAGAGCTGTCAAAGGACACCAGAAACAAAATGGTAGACCTGCACCAGGCTGGGAAGACTGAATCTGCATTAGGTAAGCAGCTTGGTGTGAAGAAATCAACTGTGGGAGCAATTATTAGAAAATGGAAGACATACAAGACCACTGATAATCTCCCTCGATCTGGGGCTCCACGCAAGATCTCACCCCGTGGGGTCAAAATGATCACAAGAACGGTGAGCAAAGATCCCAGAACCACACGGGGGGACCTAGTCAATGACCTGCAGAGAGCTGGGACCAAAGTAACAAAGGCTACCATCAGTAACACACTACGCCGCCAGGGACTCAAATCCTGCAGTGCCAGACGTGTCCCCCTGCTTAAGCCAGTACATGTCCAGGCCCGTCTGAAGTTTGCTAGAGAGCATTTAGATGATCCAGAAGAGGATTGGGAGAATGCCATATGGTCAGATGAAACCAAAATAGAACTTTTTGGTAAAAACTCAACTAGACGTGTTTGGAGGAGAAAGAATGCTGAGTTGCATCCAAAGAACACCATACCTACTGTGAAACATGGGGGTGGAAACATCATGCTTTGGGGCTGTTTTTCTGCAAAGGGACCAGGACGACTGATCCCTGTAAAGGAAAGAATGAATGGGGCCATGTATCGTGAGATTTTGAGTGACAACCTCCTTCCATCAGCAAGGCATTGAAGATGAAACGTGGCTGGGTTTTTCAGCATGACAATGATCCCAAACACACCGCCCGGGCAACGAAGGAGTGGCTTCGTAAGAAGCATTTCAAGGTCCTGGAGTGGCCTAGCCAGTCTCCAGATCTCAACCCCATAGAAATCTTTGGAGGGAGTTGAAAGTCTGTGTTGCCCAGCGACAGCCCCAAAATATCACTGCTCTAGAGGAGATCTGCATGGAGGAATGGGCCAAAGTACCAGCAACAGTGTGTGAAAACCTTGTGAAGACTTACAGAAAACGTTTGACCTCTGTCATTGCCAACAAAGGGTATATAACAAAGTATTGAGATGAACTTTTGTTATTGACCAAATACTTATTTTCCACCATAATTTGCAAATAAATTCTTTAAAAATCAGACAATGTGATTTTCTGGATTTTTTTCTTTTTCTCATTTTGTCTCTCATAGTTGAAGTGTACCTAGGATGAAAATTACAGGCCTCTCTCATCTTTTTAAGTGGGAGAACTTGCACAATTGGTGGCTGACTAAATACTTTTTTGCCCCACTGTATATAGCACAGGTCCAGAGGCTCTGACTGACCTGGACTCGGCCATCATGGCGGAGGCTTGGTACAGCAGCTGGGTCTGGTGGTCCGTGTTGAAGGCGCGGGCGTAGGCCACGTTGTCCAGGACGTCACTGCCCACCAGCCCGTACCTGGAGCACAGAGGAAGTCATCAATCATCAACAGTGACGCCATAAAGAACAGGTGTGCAGGTTTCAAACTGAAATCTCCCTTTCCCACATGATCATCCTTCACCCCTCACCCAGGCTGTCCCCCCCCGACTCACCTCTCAGCTACAGCCAGCAGCCTCTCTGGTCTGAAGGTCCCCTCTGTGTCGATGTACATGGCTTTGCCCTCTCCCCCCCCCTGATCAATGGGCAGCTGTGGACAGAATACAATACCATAATAATACAGATCAAGTCTGACATTTTTCTTGCATGACAGCCGCTCCATTTGCAACTCGGACAACTAGGACAAATATCAAGACACGATACAAGGGAGGAAGGAGACATTTAACATCACGATCACATGCTCAGGACCCTCTATCGTACATGAGGTGTGAGATTTAGCTCTGTATGTCAGTGGTTCACAAAGGAGTGCTTCAGTCTGACTTTATTCAGTCATGGGACCCTGTTCCTCTGATTTGATGGAAACAATTCATATCCAGTGTTCAGGCCATGTCGGCAATGATGGTGTTGGACACCCTCACTATGTTGTCATGGTGATTCATAGAGTCTCTCAGAGGACATGGGACAGCACCATCCACTGAGTGAAGGAGAATCTTCATCTGTTTGTCATCTTGCAATATACTTGATCTAAATAGTTGTCACCGCAATAAACCGTATTTAATTGTGTCTAATGTACAATATTTAATTTCATATTCTGTTCTTGTATATATATCATTTTCTAAAAAGGTCTGACATTTGACTTGCATCAAAGCAACTCCATTTGCAACATCAACAAGAACAAATATTAAGACACAAGGAAAACAAACATCTAACATCACAATCACTGAAGAGAAACATGCTCAAAGACCCTCTAGCGTACATTAGAGGGTCTTTGAGCACGATTCTCTTCAGATAAGGTGATAGTGTTTCAGTGTCTCTACCTGACAGGTGACAGCCAGTGTGTGGCACAGCTGGGTCTTCCCCGTCCGAAACTCTCCAAACATCTCTGTGATGGAGCCCGTCTCGATCCCGCCTGCAGGACAAACAACAAAAGACACCGCTTTATTCTTCCTTCCATTTGTAACAGCTGTTACATCCTGAGTGTAGGACTGACCGCCGACAGCCAGGCTGGATTTGTGGATTGTATGCTGGTTGTACAAACCCTGCAGGAGTTTGTCCAGCTCCTTGGAGCCCGTAGAGATCTGGATGATCTCCGCTCTCCTCTGGTGGAACTCAGTCGCTGTGGTGAAGCCCATCGGCACAAGTTTGGCTGCTTCAGCCTGAGGGAAACATTCAAAAGAATGAATCCAGTACGTTTCACTTTTCACACGGCAAGAGGTAGAGCTTAACAGCTGGTCAGGATCAAAAGAGCACTCAATATAACATTGTTTATAACAGGGACAGTTTCCGGTGGATTTCAAGATGGCGCCCGTGTCAGCATGCTGCTCCCTCAGCTATCTACCTTTAGCTATCCTGTTTTTGTTTTATGTTTGTCAGAATGTCTCTGCTCGTCTATGATTGCCAAGCTCTCCTCCACCTAAGACCCTCACTGGAGTTTATACTGCTGCCCAAACCTACATCTGGCAACCGTAAATCGACCCCCCCCCTTCTACTGTCAGATATTCCCACCTACCTACGCCGGATGCCCTGCATCCTGCCTCACCAAAAGCGCTTTAGACGACGGGGAAAGCGCGGTGGCGCGCTTGTCCATCAAAAACGCACCGCTAAGACGCACTACACCTTCGGCACCTCCGGAGAGAAAGCTCTGCATGGCTTTGCTAAACGCTAGGTCAATAGCAAACAAGACGTTCCTGTTAAACGACTTCTTCACCTCTCGTGATCTGGATTTGATGTTCCTGACGGAGACCTGGGTCCACACCGGCGAGTATGTACCGTTTTCTGAACTTCTTCCTCCCGACTGTACTTTCTTCATCTATTCAGCTATTCTTCATTTAATAGCCTTCATTTTCTCTAAATTGATTTATCAACTTTTAATACTTTTTAAGACCCCGCGGACACCCTGTATATGAACAATAAAGAATATGAATAACCTTTCACAAACAGGTATTTCATAACTGCTTACAGTGAGGAAGACATTTAAACTGTTATTGGCAGTCACAGGCTGCTGTAAACTAAACACCTCTCTCTGACAGAACACCTCTCTGAGTGATTTAACTCATGTCTAACTTTCAGGTTTCTCTTTTCAGCCGCAGACCCCATGTCGCCTCTTATGTGCGTCGCTAAGTTCCTCGTAGTACTTGTGTACTTCAAAGCGGCACGGCATCGTTTACAATTTGCAAGCGATTTTTCAAGTTGTCCGTCTTTCTTGAAAAATCCGAAGTGTTGCCAAACGTTTGATTTGTAGGTATTCTTTGGTGCGCTGTGTTTCTCTTTCTCCTCGATGCGTGTTAACTGAGACTCTCGGCCTCCGTAGTGCGAAGCAAAGATCAAAGATCGTCTCTGCGGAGTGCTGACAGCATGAGGGGATTTTATATGAATGAACCGTTTGTTTACCGATGCAAAGACGCTACAATCGATGCATCGCGAGTTCCACCCAAACTGTAGCCGATGTGCACTCTTTCACCCGGTGCACTCGCATCTTGAACGTTTGTGCCAGTGCACCGATGCGAATCGGTGAATCTTAACATCCCTAATATAGAGGTGTTGTGGCATTATAAAATACCTAATATAAATAGTTTTTTCATATAACAAGTGATTATTACAAAGTACAATTGCAAAAGAAAGTGTCTGTATTGCACATTGCAGGTTTAATGCACTAGATTGCACGGATACCACCCTCCACGTCTGATACCGCAGCCCTGAGTATATGACAAAGCGTGAAACTAATATTTGACCCACGAAAGGAAGAATAATGGAGAAATGTGGTTTCTTACTAGAATTTTTTCAGCCTTGGCCTCACTGATGCCTTTGATATTAAGCAGCTCCTTCTTGGGTGCGTAGGCCACCGCCTCGATGGTGTGGAAACCTGCGTCCCCCAGCTTCTTGATGTCACTGCTACTGACTCCACATTGCTGCATGCAGAAACATTGGGACAGAGACAGCACAGAATCAATAAACTATGAAAGAGAAAAACTGCTAAATAGTGTTGGGTTTTAAAAACAGTCCAGCAATTGGCCTTAACCTAGGAAAGTGGATACATTTCCAGTCAGAGCAGTCTGATGACCATCTATGTTTCTACGTTTCATGTTGTCCGTGGATGTTTAATTGCTCTTTTTGCTGCACTTTTAGTCTACAGTTTTGCTGCTGTGTTTATTGTGTTTATTGTATTTTGTTACTCTGGCACAACAATTTCCTTCGGGATGAATAAAGTCTTATCTTATCTTAAATCTTCCTACAGTCGAGAGCTGCAATGCTCACGCAGAAGTCAAGAAAGAAGAGTTGTTTACTCTCCGAGTGTTACAGTAAAGGATTAAAAAATGTCACCAGTCCAACATTTCCGACACCTGCTTGTTTCGACAATAGACGGAAATATACTGACACAAAAACATTTACATAAAAAGGTGAATGTCAAAGCTATTGATTGAAATACAAATGAATTTGAAATGTAGTCTGTAATACTTACTTTAACAATATCATTGTGTGATTCTAATTAGCTAATGCTTATCTATGTTTAATACTTTCACTTCTTTGTTAAGCTTGGGAAAATTCCTTATTAAGAAGAATTGTTGCAATGTTGTTAGTTACACTCTATGTGCACCAACAGTATGACCTTCACCTCAGGTGAACGGAGAGCATCCTGATACGGCCTCCCTAACTCCCAGAATGTTCTTTTCATTATCACCAAGCTCAACCCCTTCCTTTCTCCTCTCGGTGTTTAATATGAAACCCAAACTACTACTTCTACTCTTCGTCTTTATCTCTGCAGACTGTACGCTCTCTGTGTGACTGACTGAACTTTCTTGCAAGAAATAAAATATGACAAAGACAGCTGAATGGTTTGATTCTCTATCCACATTTGATAAATAAATTCCCACCACACAGTCCACTTCCCCAACAACAGGCTAATTGCTCCCCCAAAACAAGCCCCAGCTGAAATAGGAGATTTCAGATGTAATAAGTTCAGTGTACTTAAGCGTGTGTTCAGGATACAAACCTCCAGTTTGCTCAGAAGCTGTGGCCCGAAGCTTTCCTCCGCCTCCGCCTCCACCTCGGTCTCCACCCGAGACTCGCTCCTCATAGCCATGGTTTGAGTGTGAAACCTGCAGAAAGGATGGGGGGGCACTGTGTGAGTAACATAGAGCATTGACCAGTGTTTTCCCTATATACAAATAGTGGCGGTGCAGCGCCGCTGCTGAAATATGCGCGCCGCTGCTAGGGGGCGCCAGCCAGGTACCCAAAACATATATTATTATTTTATTAAAATAATGAGTGTCGACCGTTTTTCATTTTTGATTGTTATGTGGGTTTGTAGTCTTTGTGTTACTGTATGTTCAATAAAGGTGTATTTTTGCCAAATATTGAGACATTGCCACTGTATGTACTAGGCAGGGCCGATTTTTGGCATAGGCGGTCGCCTAGGGCGCCAGATCTGTGGAGGCGCTGCGCTGGCAGCTCTGGGAGGGAAAAAACATTTTTGACCGTTGGGGCTCATCCTAATTTTCGGCCTTGATGTAACAATATTCATAATTAAGTAAATGTAACTTTTTGTAACCCTTTTCACCCCGGTTACACTTTTCATTTGCCCTGTACGATGGGCGCTGTAAGTGATGAAAGTGGGGGCATCTATTACACGTCTGTCCGTCCTGGGAGAGGGATCCCTCCTCTGTTGCTCTCCCTGAGGTTTCTCCCATGTTCCCTTTAAACTGTGGGTTTTCTCTGGAAGTTTTTCCTTGTACGATGTGAGGGTCTAAGGACAGAGGGTGTCGTATTGTCATACTGATATTCTGTACAAACTGTGAAGTCCACTGAGACAAATGTAACATTTGTGATATTGGGCTATATAAATAAACAATAAACATTGATTGATTGATTGATGTTGGCGTATCTGTCGCCCGCAGCTCACAGCCAAAGTGCGAGCGTGGGAGTGACAGAGCGAGCGAGGGAGAGGGCACACCGGTACCGGCGCTGTTGTTATTAGAATCTGGTGCTAGCTGCGCTAACGGATATAAGAAGTAGATGTTTCTACAAACAGGGTGGAGGAGAGCTCTCCTGTCAGACTGAGAGGCTCAGTGAGGTGTTTCATAGTTCACTTTAGTCTAAGTTGTCTCAGTGGGTCTCAAACGTTTTGACCACAAATTATGTAAACACATATTTCAAAGGCACTCCTTTATAATTATTAGGATAAATAGAAACAGGTTTGAAATCATTCCAATTAGGGATGCACGATATTGGTTTTTTGAAACCGATACCGATAACTTCCTGCTTCTCAAGACCGATAACCGATAATAATATAATATATATATATATATATATTAAATGTACCTGTAGTTTTTGCACACCTGGTGGTAAAAAAAGACTAGTAGTGAGCAAATGACATGAGCATTACTACTATGAACAAAACTAACCCTGGGGTCGTCTCTGGCAAACTTCTTGCCTTTTTCAAAAGCCTCGTCGATAGGTGAAAGCCCCGGTGCCTTTGCAGCTGGCTTTGGATTCGCCGCTAGTTTAGCAGCGCAGGCGTCTTCGTACGCTGTTAACACACCATCGTAGCCATGGCGATGTTTCAGGTGACTCATCAGGTTGGAAGTATTATAGCTCGTTGCCTTTTTCCCTCCTCGTGGAACTTCTGCATTGCATCTGTTAATACAAATAGCAAGCGAACTATCTAACTCTGAAACTTTGAAATAGTCCCATACTACCGACGACATGTTTGTTTACTGTCCTGGCTTCACGGCCGCACACCATTTACGTCACAGCCAGGCATGAGTTAGGGAGCGCTGGATTTGTGAAAAACTCCCCTCTTCCTAAACCACTAATACCACAGTACTGGCAAAACGGGAGGAGCCGAGTGAAAAACAAGCGCCCCTCATCCCAATCCACCCACACCGCAGGATTTTTCCCCCCCAAAAAATATATTGTATTTTATCGGGGCTATTAATACTTTTATCGGGTTTATCGGGAAGACGCCATAATTCCTAATATCGGACCGATAATTATCGTGCACCACTAATTCCAATGTATACTATAGGACAGTAATCCAAACATATCGTTTAAAGTTGGAGAGATACAAAAATATGCATAAATAAATAAATGTTAACTAGGTCAAATAAGATATGAATGAACAACAAAAATAAAATAAGCTACATTTATTTGTTATTGGCTATGGTAGGTTATTGGTTATGTTCATATACTTATTTGATTATTAAAATGTAAACCGATCTTTTTCATATGGGTGTTTTACGGCCCGTCCACACAGCGGCGTGCGTTGTCGCTTGCCGGCGGGCGTGTCTGAAACTCGACCAACAACCAATCACATGAATCTCCCGCCCCTGACACACAAGCAGCGGTTTGATTGGCTAGAACTTGTACTGGCATATGATTCGATTGGCTGACGCTTCTGCCGAGGCGTCAAAAGTTTAGCATTGCTCAACTTTTGCAGCGAGCCACGCCAGCAACGCGTCGCTTCCCACGATGCAGTTCGGCGAAAAGTGACATCACCCCATTCAAAGTGAATGGTGAAGCGTCAACGCACGCCGCTGTGTGGACAGGCCGTTAGAGTTGTACCCCCTAGATCAGGTCTCTAGTAATTGTGTGCTCAAAGTGCACCAGATTGAAGCATTTTACTTTAAAATGTAAAAAAAAAAAAATGAATACATTTGAAGCCATTTTGACGTATATGTCAATAACTTTCTGTTTTTGTAGTGCATTTGCCTTTTGTTGAGATTTTTCATTTATTCTTTACTTGTGCTGACACTTATGGCGCGTTTCCACTGCAGCGGGTAGCTCGCTTTAAGCGTGCCGAGCCGTGTGGGGCCCGTTTTTGGTTGCGTTTCCACTTGGCCTAGTACCGGCTAGCGGGTCCTAATTCACAGTTTTTCTGGCCCCATAAAATCGTGGTTCTAGGGCCAGGAACAACCAGGCTGAGTATGCTAAACTAAAGAGAGAATCGCTGGCAAGGGGGCTACAACTACAACAAGATGAACATATTTTACCGTGATTTAATTGTAATACACGTTTCAAAATGATGCCGAAGTAACAACATACTGATACCGGTTAGTAAAAACCATGAATTAATGCTTTGACAGGTCTGCAGATAGACGGCAGGCGAAAAACCCTTTTAAAATGCGTGTTTTCTAAATGGAGCTTGGCTAAGCTAACGTTATATATGCTCCGACCGTCCACACTCACAACAACGGCCTATACAGACATAAATAAACCAGCGACTGTATTCGCCATGACACAGGCAGTCTGTGGTTTGTACTTGTTTAACTTTTGTCTAGTTTCTGAACAGATATGAAGAGCTGTGAGCTCTGAGTGCTAACAGCTGTGTTGTTTTTCTGGGGTGCTCATTGAAGATGACATCACGGCTCCGCCGACACTGCGTTACTATAGTAACTACCCCAGTTCCTAAACTGTAATGGAAGCGCAGCATTAATGTGAGCCGGGCCTAATAAGGCCTAACCAAACCGAGCGAGGCCTGCAGTGGAAACGCGCCAATAGAAACAAATTGGCGGGGCGCACTTCGTACACACTAAAAAAAATTATGACATTATGCTGAGCCCACGTGCCTTAGCACTAGTGTTGCACGGTGTACCGATACTTGAAAGGTACCGCGATACCCTGCCGTTAAAAACGTTACGATTCCTCCGTTTCATTAGTATCGGTACTTTAAGAATGACGGGAAAGAGTATTCCGGTGAGAAAGCGCCATTTTAATAAGAGCCGTGTGTGTTCAGCGCTCTGCTTCCACTCCCTGCACTGCAGCCGTGCCTGCAGTCCCTCCCCTCTCAAGCACGCTCTAAGTGCCTCCCCTCTCTCGTGCACGCGCTAGCTGCCAGAGCATGTGAGAAAGCGAGAAGCATAGCTACAAGTGGGAGTGCAACTGCCGCTGCGCCTCGGCTTGTTGACAAAAAAGACGCCAGAAGCGAAAAACAAAAAGTTGTTTATAGATGATGCTTAATTGTATTTAATACAAATTCTAATCATTTATTTAATTTATTGTTCTCATTGTTTAAAAGTTTGTGTTATGGTTATGTTTCTGGTGTGAAATAAAGCACAATAATTACATTTAAGAAAATAATCGGAATCGCAATTCTTTACTTGACCAAAATGTTGGTATCGTGACAACACTACTTAGCACCACTGCTCTGACTCCATCCTAGGGGAAACACTGGCATTGACAATGTGGTCTTGACAACAGTAAGCTAGACTGGTTGTCAGGATTGCGTGACTTTGCTTTTCTGGTCTTAAAGATGCAGGTAAAGGAAATACTTTGCTGAAGTATAACCAGGCTTGGGGAGTGACGGCCCGCCCTCACGGCGGCGTGCGTTGAAGCTTCAATGCTTCTGCCCAATCACTTTGAATAGGGTGACGTCACGCTTTGCCGAACTGCATTGTGGTTTCGTCGCTTTGCTCGCGTTGCTCGCTTCAAAAGTTGAGCAATGTTCAACTTTTGAAGCTTCGACGGAAGCGTCAGCCAATCAAATCATATGCCAGTACTAGGGATGCCAGCGATTATTCGATTTTTTGAATATTCGTTACAGTCTCCATAATCGAAAATTATTTTAAAAATTCGATTTTATTTATATATTTTTTTTTTTTTATTATTTATGTTTTTCTTTTTTTTCCTGGCTTAGTTTCAACCAAAATATAGACTAATGCTAAGAATAGTAATGGTATTAATAATCGTAAATGGCCATTGGTCACACCACCAGTTTGTTTTACTGTAAACTTGGAGGAAGCCAGCTGCGCAGAGTGCAGCAGTCTGCACTCTGCGCAGCCTGCTGCACTCTGCGCAGCAGTCTGCACTCTGCGCAGCCTGCTGCACTCTGCGCAGCAGTCTGCACTCTGCGCAGCCTGCTGCACTCTGCGCAGCAGTCTGCACTCTGCGCAGCCTGCTGCACTCTGCGCAGCAGTCTGCACTCTGCGCAGCCTGCTGCACTCTGCGCAGCAGTCTGCACTCTGCGCAGCCTGCTGCACTCTGCGCAGCAGTCTGCACTCTGCGCAGCCTGCTGCACTCTGCGCAGCAGTCTGCACTCTGCGCAGCCTGCTGCACTCTGCGCAGCAGTCTGCACTCTGCGCAGCCTGCTGCACTCTGCGCAGCAGTCTGCACTCTGCGCAGCCTGCTGCACTCTGCGCAGCAGTCTGCACTCTGCGCAGCCTGCTGCACTCTGCGCAGCCTGCTGCACTCTGCGCAGCAGTCTGCACTCTGCGCAGCCTGCTGCACTCTGCGCAGCAGTCTGCACTCTGCGCAGCCTGCTGCACTCTGCGCAGCAGTCTGCACTCTGCGCAGCCTGCTGCACTCTGCGCAGCAGTCTGCACTCTGCGCAGCCTGCTGCACTCTGCGCTGCTACACACCGACCCCCCTCTCTCCGACCCCCCTCTCTCCGTCACACGTGCGATTGATTTATTGGCGATATACAGAATAGTGAGAACAACACAACTAAAGATGAACAAAGCGGTACGTTCTTCAAATACAAATTAAGTAAAATGCGAATAATCGATTAATATTCGCTAGGGCTGTCCGATTTTCGAATTTGATCATGGTCAGTTTCTGGCATCCCTAGCCAGTACAAGCTCTAGCCAATCAAGCCGTGTGCTTGTGTGTCCGGGGCCGGAGATTCATGGGATTGGTTGTTGGTCGAGTTTCAGACACGCCTGCCGGCAAGCTTCAACGCACGCCGCCGTGTGGACGCTGCGTTACCACGGGATTCCAGCGGTTCCGTCTGCGCCGCGGTTTTGGTCCGAACTCCTCCAGCATCATAACGGCCCCTACACACGGCGGCGTGCGTTGCCGCTTGGCGGTCGGCGTGTCTTGAGCTTGGGGAGTCAACGCGAGCAGCCCGACCAACAACCAATCACATGAATGTCCCGCCCCGGACATACAAAGCAAAGCATTCATGCTACATCCATGCTGGCTAAATATACTGTCTATGCTTGCTAGCTGTCCATTCAAACGAAATACACTGGATATAAACTCCCCAAACAAGCGAAAACCTACCAGTTTCCCCCACTGTCTTTGCCACCTCCCCCCCATGCCTGGCTCCTCCGGTTTGTATCCCTGTATGTTCCCTACCGCCACGATCATTTTCTCCTCCTTTTGTTGACATATGGGAAATAATTGCGGTCTGGCTCTCCCAACATACACCCGGTTTGATTGGCTACTGCTTGTACTGTCAGATTTACATACGAGGGATTTGATTGGATGACGCCTCCGTCGTGGCGGCAAAAGTAGAACATTGCTCGACTTTTGCAGCGAGCACCTCGAGAGAAGCTACGCTTTGCTCCCACAATGCAGTTCGGCGAATCGTGACGTCACCCCATTCAAAGTGAATGGGCAGAAGCGTTGAAGCGGCAACGCACGCCGCCGTGTGTAGGGGCCGTAAACCACCGGGTGCGTTTCAGAAGCGGAGCGTCTTGCCTGCCGGCTCGCAGTTTTTGTTGATTTGGGCCTATTTCCTGGACAATAATAATTGTAATATCCCACTTATAAACGACATTAATCAAAGATGTGTTGCTGTATTTTAATAATAAAAAAATGCATTGATCATCATAATTATTCTATATATATAATTTACACAGTGCCTGTAGACCGGAGGAGAACGCTGGCATTTCTACTCCCTCCTACTTGAAAGACTACGGAGGGATAGGGTCCGCATAATTAGTTTATTTTGGGGATGGGCCGGATGCTCTGACCGGTCCACTTCCTGCCCGGCGCCTCTGCAACGCCTCGTGTTGCATCGAAAATAGACTTGCATCCTATTTTGAGCAGAGCCCAGCGCCGAGACGGTTCTGGCCGAGACGCTTCTGGCCGTAACGCGGCGTGTCTGGTGGAATAGCATCCATTGACTAGAGTGGCCGCGATCGCTGTGAACGCCGCGGCGCAGCCGTAACGCGGCGAAGACGGACCCGTGGAATCTAGGGGTAGCAGTTAACATGCAACTGGATTACATTATCAGGAAACAACAAAAGGTGACTGCATTCCCTTACAGTGACATAAAAAAAAACGTTTACATTTCTAAAAATGGGGGATTACCATCAGGATTACAGAGCTAGTAAAAACCTAAAAAGAGCATATAGTGTTTATTGTAAAGGAACAGATGTAATCTCTTCTCTATAAACTGTACTGTCACTTTTCAAAATCATTCATCCGTTCTGCACTCAAACTTTTAAATTCTTGAAAGGCTTTTAACTTGATTATTTATGTATTTATTATTGTGATGCTATATACTATTTATAGTGTAAATTGGAATGATCCACATCTGTGCTCCCGGGTGTATCTGTGTATTTTCTTCCTGTATCTTCCTGCCTGTGTACATGACATAAGCTGCTGCTCATAACCAATTGCCCCTTGCGGGATTAATAAAAATGTTGATTGATTGTTCTGTACTTTAAGTGTGAATCTATACGCCTACTGTCTGAATCTGCTTTATGGTTTTCACTTTATGCATTAAACTTAAACAAAGCATTTTCTGTCAACTGAGATTTTATTTCTGTTTTTTTAAAACTGTAGTATGTGCTCATGTGTTTCATTGCTGGTGTATAGCAGGGGTGTCCAAACGCGGCCTGCGGACCATTTTGAAATCGGCCCTCAGCAAATTCAAAGAGTAATAGAATATGGCCCACAAATGAAACTTTTGCTTGTCTTATATTGTACTTCTTAACTATAATGTATAATGTAAAAATATATTACACAGTAGTATTCACGTGTTAATAAGACCACTCTTCTAATAAATTCAGTCAATTAAAGTTGGAAAAAAATTTCTAACAAATCTTAAGTTGATGAGAAAAAAGCCCAATGATTTATTTACATAACAAGCTTGAAATATACCCTTCCTATTTCTCCTTATTATAATCAATCTGAGGCTTCTGTGTTAATGGATGAGCTGCCAACACCCACAAGCATCATGTACCTACATGTGATTGATTTTGCTAACTTATAAGTGAACTTGTGAGGCAATATAACTCTAGTGAGTGGCCCAGCCCTTCTTATATTTGTATTTATGTGGCCCACGGTGAAAAAGGTTTGGACAGCCCTGGTGTATAGTCTACTGCAGGGGTGCCCAACCAGTCGATCGCGATCGACCGGTCGATCGCAGCGAGATTCCCAGTCGATCGCGAGATGTGTCTAAAAATAGAACAACAATATTCTGTTTTATCATTAATGTCCAAAACATAATCTTCCCGTGCCAGAATAATGCACTTGAACGCACCAAAGCTTTGTGATTGGCCGGCGTGATCCCATGTGTGGGGGCGTGGCTGGTGGGCAGTGGGCACTATTTCGCTGACGTTCTCCTGCACACAAACAAACCCGCAATTATGGCAGAAGCAAAAAAGCCCAAAATATATAATTTTCACTCTGAGTGGGAGGATGATCATTTTTGTATCTATTCCAATTCAAAGTCCATCTGTCTCATCTGCAATGCGAGCGTGGCTTTATCGAAGAAGGGTCTTTTAGGAGCGGCATTTCAAAACAGTGCACAAACGCTACGAGACGGAATTCCCTCCTAATTCTGCCCTACGCTCCAAAAGGGGAGGGGCCTGAGAGGACAGCTAAATGCACAGCAGTCCATTTTCACCAGGCCCAACAACAAGAGCGAGGCTGCTACCAGAGCATCTTAACGTGTCAGTCACGTTCTTGCGAAACACATGAAGTCTTTCAAAGACAGCGAAGTTGTGAAAGAAGCGTTCCTGGAGGCTGCCCACACGCTTTTTGGGGGACAGTAAAAATAACAGTAGCATTTCAACAGGTTTTTGATATAATAAAAACTCAAGTTAGATACCGTTATTAATCAGCTGTAAGTTTTAATTTGTTTGAACTTATTCATTATAATTATTGTACAAAATGGTATAAGAATGCAAACTTAAATTGATTATAGTCTATTATCAATTCAGGTTAAGAAACTAGTGTTGCTTGCATCCTATTTTAAAAAGGCATTTCTTTTTATACTCTACTAAAATGCAACAAAAAAAGGGTTTGATTCTATTAATTTTGTCTTTTTTATTGCACTTTGGCAGCAGATTCCTGTGTAGCTTCAGATCTGAGTTGTCTTATTAGTAAGCCTAATTTATACTTTTGTAACAACACTATTTTTATATAATGGCAAAGAAAGGGTTCAGTCTTTTCTTTTTTTCCTGTGTCATATGTGGCAGCACTGTTCAATGTTTCTTAAACATTACCCACTGTAGTATGTGACGTGTGAATAAACTCCAACTCTGTATCAACAACACTGCTGTGTAACTTCAGTTAAATACTTGTATGTGTGTAGATTAGAAAGAGGTAAAATAAAGGATCTGCAGTATTTTATGGAGTATTAAAGGTCAGTTGTATACAAGTAGTGTGTATTTACCTGGCAGTAGGCTGTCAGTAATGGCTACGCCTCTCTATTTGGACTGGTAGATCTCGGCAGACTGGCAACTTTAAAAGTAGCTCTCGGTTCAAAAAAGGTTGGGCACCCCTGGTCTACTGTCTGAATATGCTTAATGAAAGGCAGGTTTTTCCTATAAATACAATCATTTTGATCCTAAATATCTTGGTCACATTGTTCTGTTCTCTTACATAACACACTTAAATAAAACACATCTTATTGACATTTAATTTCTCTTGTGTTCATTTAATTGCATTTTATATGGAAGTAATTTAATTCAAAACTAACGGAAATAAATCAGGTTGTATTACTTTTACATTGTGATACTCAGATTATTTTTATTTGAAAGTACGCTATTCTGGCACTGACTTCGTCACAGTATTTTACGACATGTAAACAGGCAGGAATAGCGAGTTTACAGACTTATGTTCGGAAATTTGACCTTTACAAGAAGTTGCTAATAACTTAACGTACCCAGTGAATACAATAGTAGATGTAGCTTTAGCTTCAAAAGTTTAGCTGAGGGGCATGTTAACAACAGTACTGTTAGCTTATTAGCATTAGCACTGTTGGCGCATCAGTTCACTGCATTTAACCTAAGCCAGTTGACAATGCTGCTTAGTCGAAAACAGCGTCACAGCAATGGCACAAGTTCAACAAAACCATTATGACGTACCTTTGTTTTCAATTAATGTATTAGAAAAGCTAAACGTTCTCCAGATAAAGCTGCAGGATGAATCTGCCTGCTGCTTTCTTCTTTCCCTTAAACTCCACTGTTTGTTAATCAAAGCTCCCGCGCGCTTCTTCTTCTCTTTTGTTTAATGGCGGATCGCAAACAGCTTTTAGTTGCATACCGCCACCTACTGTACATGAGTGTGTATCACCATGTCATTCCATCTCTAATAAAACAAAATAACGAAAAATAAAATAAATAAAACAAAACAACAATCCATGATCTATTCTAACCTAATGTTAGATTATTTTTCCTATCCTAGTTTCCCTCAGAAAGGTAAACAGTGCCTTTCTGGTAGCTTTTACACCTTCTCCTTTTGTTCCCAGAATACCAACCACACCCCACTCCCTCTATAACTTTATCCTTTAGTTTTTCTCTTTCAGCTTTATAGATGTCACAATGTAACAAGATATGTTCTACATCTTCTTTTACTCCACAGTTCCCACACTTGTCACTTTCCCCCATGATATGCAGTGTACCATTCAAAGCCATGTGATTTATTCTGAGTCTAGCTATCGTGATTTCCTCCCTTCTGTTTCTTTCTTTCTAAATATTAATTGTGATTGTCTTTTGAACTTTCTGGTCTTTCTCCCACCTTTTCTGCCAGATCTCCATTCCTTTTTTCTCAATTACTACTTTTCCTTCTCCTTCTCCAAGTTGAACTGGTAATGTTATTTCCTTTTGTAATGAACTTTTTGCTCATTTATCAGCACACTCGTTCCCTTACACCCCCTCATGTGCAGGCACCGAGCAGAACTGTATCTATACCGCATCTGTGCAGTCTTAACAGGCTATGATTCAGTTCTATGAGAATGTCTTCTCTGACAGTTGTTGTTGATTGTATGCTTTTTAATATGGACAATGAATCTGTGCATACCACCACCCTATCTGGTCTGACCTCTCCCACCCACTGTAATCCTATTATTACTGCCAGCATTTCTGCTGTGTACACTGATAATTGATCTGACGCTCTTTTTGAGATCGAAATGTTAAAGTCTGGGATACCAACTCCAACACACTCTTCCTTGTTCTTAGAACCATCTGTGTATATTTTGAGGTAATTGTGATAATTATTCCTGAGGCACAAAGGCCTACTTGTTTTGATTCCTACTTCATTTATTTGCCACTCTCTTTTCTACAATAGTCATATCTATATTTACCATTGCAAAAAGCCATGGGGGAACAGGTCAGCCATCATAGTAAGGCTACATTAAATGTTATAATATTCATCGTGGATATATAGATAGATGGATAGATAGATGTATAGATAGATGGATATATATTTATTTCTATGTTCACACAAATTATGAGACATATCTAAGCCCATACCCGCCGTCTTCTAAACCATTTGAACCCTATCCTAACCCCAATCAGGGAGCATCTCTGGCATTAATGCCACTTTAACCCAGGCGATAACAATCACCACTTATCTATATAATAAATAATAATACAACATTTATAACGCGCATATACAGTGGGGCAAAAAAGTATTTAGTCAGCCACCAATTGTGCAAGTTCTCCCACTTAAAAAGATGAGAGAGGCCTGTAATTTTCATCCTAGGTACACTTCAACTATGAGAGACAGAATGGGGGGAAATAATCCAGGAAATCACATTGTAGGATTTTTAATGAATTCATTGGTAAATTCCTCGGTAAAATAAGTATTTGGTCACCTCCAAACAAACAAGATTTCTGGCTCTCACAGACCTGTAACTTCTTCTTTAAGAGCCTCCTCTGTCCTCCACTTGTTAACTGTATTAATGGCACCTGTTTGAACTCCTTATCAGTATAAAAGACACCTGTCCACAACCTCAAACAGTCACACTCCAAACTCCACTATGGCCAAGACCAAAGAGCTGTTAAAGGACACCAGAAACAAAAGTGTAGACCTGCACCAGGCTGGGAAGACTGCATCTGCAATAGGTAAGCAGCTTGGTGTGAAGAAATCAACTGTGGGAGCAATTATTAGAAAATGGAAGACATACAATGATCTGTCCAAGCGACTGAAAGCCTGTAATACTGGATGCATGATTGGTAGTACTCTAGTGCAGTGGTTCCCAAACTTGTTGTGCCCAAGGCACACCAAAGGACAAGTAAAAATCTCAAGGCACACCTATTGTGCAAAATAGCCCTTATAACACTTGTTATCACTCATATCATGTAAAATATCTGTAAATGTGCATAATTATTTACAAAATAAAAAAAATAAAAACTATATTACTCATGAAATATTTATTAACGAAATATTTCAGAAATTCATTTGAAACTTTATCAAATTAGGCTTCATCAAAGCAGCAACACACTCATTTAAACCAGACAGAGAACGCCAACTCCAGAGATGGGGTCGTTACTAAAAAAATGTAATATATTACATATTACTTTTTTTTTTAAAGTAATATATTACACTACTTCGTTACTATCTACATAAAGTAACTCGTTACTTTACTCGCCGAGCACGTACGAACTGCGAATGCGTGAGTGGCAATAACTTTCCTTACCAGCAGCCGGCGGTAGTGTGTATTTGTCATTCAAACCAGGCAATAACCGGAAAACAGAGAAGAAGAACAGACTCCGTGATATAAACAAAAAAACATGTGTTCTTTGCAGGTGTTTGTTGAGGCTTGACGTGGTGTTCACAGCAGTGGATAACAGCTGGCCTGGACACAGTTTGCACCTCACCGTCACTTTCCTGTCTATTCTTCGGACGAACTCAAAGTAATGGGCATACCTCCACTCCTCGAGAGTTATCGCTGACTCAGCCATGTTTATGCAGCACTGCACGCGGAGATGTGGACGCGCAAGTCGCGCAGATTACGTACATATAAACCTACAAAGTACTGATATAGTAAATAAATAATAATTATTGTGTAGTTGTATATTGCAATAATAACGTATGGTTGTCACAAAATCCCACGGCACACCCGGATTTGACTCACGGCACACCGTTTGGGAACCACTGCTCTAGTGAACCATATTATGTATGCAGATGATCTTGTTGTGCTGAGTCCATCTAGCGCTGGTCTTCAGCAGCTTCTTGCTGTGTGCTCTGTGTGTGGTCACGGTGTGGAGCATGACATCAAATACAACGCCAGTAAGAGTGCTGTCATGATCTTTAGAACCAAAGAGGATAAATGTCTTACATTTCCTGATTTTAAATTGTCTGATATTAATCTTAGTGTCTGTAATAAGTTCAAATATCTTGGACACTTTATTACAGAACAAATGACAGATGATGAAGATATTTATAGGCAATGCCGCATGATGTATGCACAAGCACACATTCTCCTACGTAAGTTTGGTGCATGTGCAGATGGAGTGAAGATGTCTCTGTTCAGAGCATATTGCACACCGCTCTATACGGCACGTCTGTGGACAAACTACAGAAAAGCAAGTTTACGGAAACTTCAAGTAGCTTACAATGATGCCATGAGAATATTGCTGAAGAGACCTCGATGGTCTAGTGCAAGTGAAATGTTTGTGGCTGCAGAGTCAATACTCTACAAGCTGTTTTAAGAAATCTTATGTATAAATGTATTTGTCGGCAGAATGACGCTGATAATGAAATCCTCTTGGCCTTATCGAACATAAGGTTTAGTACTACACGCTACCAATCGCAGCTGTGGAGACATTGGTATAGTTGTCTCTTTGTAGAACACTGATTTAAATTATTCTTAAACTATGAATTCTTTTTACGCTGTGTGTCATTTATTATATGTAATGTCTTGTCTTTTATCTGGACCCTGTGTCTGTAATAAAGTTATCATATCATATCATACAAGACCACTGATAATCTCCCTCGATCTGGGGCTCCATGCAAGATCTCACCCCGTGGGGTCAAAATGATCACAAGAACGGTGAGCAAAGATCCCAGAACCACACGGGGGGACCGAGTCAATGACCTGCAGAGAGCTGGGACCAAAGTAACAAAGGCTACCATCAGTAACACACTACGCCGCCAGGGACTCAAATCCTGCAGTGCCAGACGTGTCCCCCTGCTTAAGCCAGTACATGTCCAGGCCCGTCTGAAGTTTGCTAGAGAGCATTTATGGCGCGTTTCCACTGCAGCCCTCGCTCGGCCTCGCTCGGTTTGGTTAGGCCTTATTATGCCCGGCTCACTTTAATGCTGCGTTTCCATTACAGTTTAGGAACTGGGGCAGTAACTATAGTAACACAGTGTAGGCGGAGCCGTGACGTCATCTTCAATGAGCGCCCCAAAAAACAACACAGCCGTTAGCTCTTAGCACTCAGAGCTCACAGCTCTTCATATCTGTTCAGAAACTAGACAAAAGTTAAACAAGTACAAACCACAGACTGCCTGTGTCATGGTGAATACAGTCGCTGCTTTATTTATGTCTGTATAGGCCGTTGCTGTGAGTGTGGACGGTCGGAGCATATACAACGTTAGCTTAGCCAAGCTACATTTAGAAAACACGCATTTTAAAAGGGTTGTTCGCCTGCCGTCTGTCTGCAGACTTGTCAAAGCATTAATTCATGGTTTTTACTAACCGGTATCAGTATGTTGTTACTTCGGCATCATTTTGAAACGTGTATTATAATTAAATCACGGTCAAATATGTTCATCTTGTTGTAGTTGTAGCCCCCTTGCCAGCGATCCTCTCTCTAGTTTAGCATACTCAGCCCGACTCAGCCTGGTTGTTCCTGGCCCTAGAACCACGATTTAGTCGGGCCAGAAAAAAGGTGAAAAAGTAGCCCCGGGCCAAAACTAGGCCAAGTGGAAACGCAACCAAAAACGGGCCCCGCACGGCTCGGCACGCTTAAAGCGAGCTACCCGCTGCAGTGGAAACGCGCCATTCGATGATCCAGAAGAGGATTGGGAGAATGTCATATGGTCAGATGAAACCAAAATAGAACTTTTTGGTAAAAACTCAACCAAACGTGTTTGGAGGAGAAAGAATGCTGAGTTGCATCCAAAGAACACCATACCTACTGTGAAACATGGGGGTGGAAACAGTATGCTTTGGGGCTGTTTTTCTGCAAAGGGACCAGGACGACTGATCCCTGTAAAGCAGGGGTGGGGAACCTTTTTCCTCTCAAGGGCCATTTCAATGTTTTCAACATCCTCCGAGGGCCGTACAGATTATTGACCTCCGCTTAAAAATACTAAAATCACAGCCCACTCATTTCACCTTTCTTTCATGCTGTGCAAAGAAAAAGCAACCTCTTAATCCAGATATCTTGCCATGACTCACGCATGCACGTGCACGGTTGTGGCATGACCACCAAAACAGAAAGCTATGGACACAAGATGTGTGCAAAATGTATTTAGACTCCTATCCATGTGAACATGATTTAAGTTGGTGGGACCTAACCTCCTCTAGGGGGGTCCGGGGGGAATGCACCCCCCGGAAGATTTGTTTTTAAATGTTGAAGTTAAAAGCATAAATCTGGTGCACTTTGAGAGCAACATTAGTAGATCTATGGATACATCTCTCAACACCCATATGAAACAGAACTGTAAACAGATTTTCTTTTTCTTTATGGATATTTTACAAATCACTCTCCTTTCAAACTGTATTCTTGTTTATTAATAACAACTTTTTTTTACTGTCATAGTATTTTATACCCGTTTACTTTATTCTCTTATTTGTTTTATAACTATAATGATCATATAAAGATGTGCCTTTACCTCACTGGTTGTAGAAAAAGCTTCTTATATTCGTTAGCATAGCTAGCTAACCAGATGCTAATAACAATAAAGTTATTGACTGTATGATTGATCAGTATGACAGATCGCCACTGGGCTTACAACTAAAGACACAGCCACGCAAAAACTGCAGCATGTGTACGGCTCCTTATGGGTACTGCAATTTTTGGAAGTGCCGGAGCGGAGCTGCGTTCTGGTGCTCCCCGTCAGAACTACACCCTTGTCAGACGAGACGTATACCACCTGACGGCAGGTTAGGCTTGTGTTGTGTTCAAGGACCCTGACCTTGGCCAGGAAAAACAGGCACTCTCTTGTTTAATTATTTTGCGGTCTAGCTTTCTTTAATTTTTTTTCTTTTTTGCGTGTGTTTATAAATTACCTCGAGGGCCACACAAAATGGTCTCGCGGGCCGTATACGGCCCGGGGGCCGGAGGTTCCCCACCCCTGCTGTAAAGGAAAGAATGAATGGGGCCATGTATCGTGAGATTTTGAGTTACAACCTCCTTCCATCAGCAAGGGCCTTGAAGATGAAACGTGGCTGGGTCTTTCAGCATGACAATGATCCCAAACACACCGCCCTGGCAACGAAGGAGTGGCTTCGTAAGAAGCATTTCAAGGTCCTGGAGTGGCCTAGCCAGTCTCCAGATCTCAACCCCATAGAAAATCTTTGGAGGGAGTTGAAAGTCTGTGTTGCCCAGCGACAGCCCCAAAACATCACTGCTCTAGAGGAGATCTGCATGGAGGAATGGGCCAAAGTACCAGCAACAGTGTGTGAAAACCTTGTGAAGACTTACAGAAAACGTTTGACCTCTGTCATTGCCAACAAAGGGTATATAACAAAGTATTGAGATGAACTTTTGTTATTGACCAAATACTTATTTTCCACCATAATCTGATTTTCTGGATTTTTTTCTTTTTCTCATTTTGTCTCATAGTTGAGGTGAAAATTACAGGCCTCTCATCTTTTTAAGTGGGAGAACTTGCACAATTGGTGGCTGACTAAATACTTTTTTGCCCCACTGTATATACATATATATGATATATACACAGTACCAGTCAAAAGTTTGGACACACCTACAAATACAAGTTTTTTAAATTTATTTAAAAAAAAAAAATTCTACATTGTAGATGTATACTTAATACATCAAAACTACACTGAACAAAAATATAAATGCAACACTTTTGTTTTTGCTCCCATTTTTCATGAGATGAACTCAAAGATCTAAAACATTTTCTATATACACAAAATAACCATTTCTCTCAAATATTGTTCACAAATCTGAAAAAAATCTGTGATAGTGAGCACTTCTCCTTTGCCGAGATAATCCATCCCACCTCACAGGTGTGGCATATCAAGATGCTGATTAGACAGCATGATTATTGCACTGGTGTGCCTTAGGCTGGCCACAATAAAAGGCCACTCTGAAACGTGCATTTTTACTTTATTGGGGGGGTCTGGGGGGGGTCCAAAAACCAGTCAGTATCTGGTGTGATGGTTAGGGTAATGTTGTGAATCGAGTGGCCCATGGTGGTGGTGGGGTTATGGTATGGGCAGGCGTATGTTATGGACGACGAACACAGGCCACTCGATTCACAACATTACCCTAACCCTACCCATCACACCAGATACCGACTGGTTTTCGGACCCCCCCAATAAAGCAAAACTGCACGTTTCAGAGTGGCCTTTTATTGTGGCCAGCCTAAGGCACACCAGTGCAATAATCATGCTGTCTAATCAGCATCTTGATATGCCACACCTGTGAGGTGGGATGGATTATCTCGGCAAAGGAGAAGTGCTCACTATCACAGATTTCTTCAGATTTGTGAACAATATTTGAGAGAAATGGTTATTTTGTGTATATAGAAAATGTTTTAGATCTTTGAGTTCATCTCATGAAAAATGGGAGCAAAAGTGTTGCATTTATATTTTTGTTCAGTGTATAAAAGAACACACATGGAATTATCTAGCAAACAAAAAATGTCCAAAAAAATAAATAAATCCAGAATATGATTTATATTTTGCTGGCTACTGCAGAATGCTGTGGTAGCCTGGTAGACATGCTGGTTAAGTGTGCCTTGAATTATGAATAAATCACCAACGGTGACACCAGCATCCTCAGTAGTGGATCTTTGCAGGGATTGGACCATGAAGGCCTGATTCACGCAGTCTCCTCTGAACAGTGGAAGTTGAGATTGTCTGCTACTTGAGCTCTGTGATCATTTATGTGGGCTCTAATCTGAGGTGCTTTAATGTGTGGTTTCTGAGACTGATAACTCTTGTGTATTTATCCTCTGCAGCAGAGGTCACTCTTGCTCTTCCTTTCCCGGGGGCCCTCATGAGAGCCAGTTTCATCATAGCGTTTGATGGTTTTTGCGACTGCAGTTGAGGAAACATTCAAAGTTCTTGACATTTTCCTGATCGACTGGCCTTCATTTCTTCAAGTGATGATTGACGGTCGTTTCTCTTTACTGATTTGAGTGGTTCTTGCCATAATATGGATTGCAACCGTAGTCAAATAGGGCACTGTGCACTGCACTAACCCTACCTCTGCACAACACTGATGGTCTCAAACCCATTCAGAAGGCAAATCATTCCACAAACTGACTCTTGACAAGGGACACGTGTTAATTGAAAACCATTCCAGGTGACGACCTCGTGACGCTGAGAGAAGCCAAGAGTGTGCAAAGCTGTCCTCAAGGCAAAAGGGGGCTACTTTGAAGAATCCAATTCTCGATTTGTTAACACAATACAACATATATATTATAACTGAGTATTCTGGACTATTTTAAATGTACCACCCTGAATGTGTCCGTCATTCTATTGGAACTGATGTATGCGTCATTTGGTACCCAAATAGAGCCATGCATCCTTCAGTTCATTGAAGCGAAAAAACCTGTTCTGGACTAATGTCCCCCGATTTATTTTCATTTCACAAAATCAAAACTTGCACGAAATAAATAAACGTCTGTTATGCCAGGAATATACAGGAAGTTCTTCTTAATGTTGTGTGTGTGTGAATGAGACAAGTCATTTTCTTTATGTACAAATACTTTAATAGTCAAACAATAGAAAAAACATTTCAAAACATCTAAAAACATTTAAAAAGAAAGATTTTCAAAAAATATTACACACAAAAATGTTACTGGCTATTACACATGTCCTCTTGCTTTGGAGACTTAGGCCACAAATCCTCTCTTCGGTCTGCCCCTGAAGCTGCAACACACAACACTTTTATTAGACAAAACAGTACTGAGTCACATGATCAAATCCATCTAAAGGAAATAAACAAACCCTTGCACCTGAGGGGAAAACTACTACATGTCCTGTACATACTCCAATGCTAGCTTCCCACCTCCATTGTTCTACCTTTTGAAACAATAAATAGTGAGGTTTTCCAACTTGTGAAGTGTGCAGGATTGCAGGCTGGTAGAAAGTGTGCATAGAGGACTGAAGCCAATAAGCCATATATAAAAGTAGGACATCCTGAAAGTTCCCGACTTACATCTCAAAGACCACACACACACACACACACACACACACACACACACACACACACACACACACACACACACACACACACACACACACACACACACACACACACACACACACACACACACACACACACACACACACACACACACACACACACACACACACACACACACACACACACACACACACACACACACACACACACACAGTAGAAATAAAAACATGTTTTAACTTTATTAAAAATACTATCGAATAATTTTCATTTGAGTCAAATTTGAAAGGCGTCCCTTAAAGGTGGGGTAGGTCATTTTGGAGAAACCAGCTCGAGTGCGCTCGAATTTGAAAATGTCTGCCACTTCCTTACAGAGCCCCTCCTCCAACACACACGAACATGACCAATGAGGGCACGAGATAAGTTTGTGCACAGATGGAAGGCTGGAGCCAAGCTGGTTTCTCCACCTTTAATGTTAACTTATGTCATACTCAAAATGATATTCCCATAAATATCCCTTTATCCGAAAGACCAAATTCTATGTTTTTCTTTTTATCAGTGTATGATGATGTGCTGCATCAGTCCTCATTTAAGTTTTATTACTCAGTGAAACCTGGTGAAGTCCCAACACCTCAAGCTTCTGTTAGTGAACCCTAAGTGTTGCCCAAAGCAGCAGAATAATATCACAGCAGTTACCCTCTTCTGTGTCTGGATGGTCAGGGACAAGGGAAAACGCTGGTGAAACAAACAGATCAGGGGCCTCATTTATAAACGGTGCGTATGCTCAAATGTTTGCGATTTCTAAAAAAACAAACTTGACTGGAAAACGTGAGGTCCTCCACGCAAACTCTAACCCATGCGTACACACTAAGCACAAAAACGGGAGAGACGAGAAACTGCGACACCGTTGGCAGAAGGAAGAATGGAGAGAAATATGTGGAAATAATACCATAAATAAAAGGTAGCCTACTAACATGCGCTAGGCCAGTGCTTTTCAAACTTTTTTCAGTAATGTACCCCCTTTGAAACATTTTCTCAGCCGAGTACCCCCTGACCAACCCCGAACATCTGTGATAGAAGAAGCCTATAAACATAATTACAATACAGTGATGTTCCATCAGTGTGTGATTTATTAACTCCTTCATGCATGACTTACAACAAAGGATTGTTTAATCTTTGTGCATGAAAAAAAAGAACATATACATAACCAGGGTATATGCAGGAATCCTGAAGTCAAATGTAATACCTTTTAAGACCTTTTTTAAGACCCTTTCCATACATTTTAAGACCTCATCGCAACTTCGAGTTCTAACCGGTTACATTGGCGACACACTTTACCTCACATTGACTATATTGATTGTAAGATAGCTCAACTAAACAGAGTGCAGACAGACGACTGAAGCCTCCTCTCCACATGAACTGCAACCTCTCTGTGAAGGTCAGGTTTAATGCAGCATGCTGCTTTGTTGCTTCTGTACTCTGTGCTCTTTCATTCCAGTAGAACTCCTCAGAAACCAGTAGAAACCAGTATTTGATCAATAAACAAAACAATTGACAAAACTTTGAACGATGAAATATATTAAACTTTGGTGAGCTTCAGCGGTAATGCCATATAGGAGCTCCCTCACAAATACCCAGGGGTTAAATTGGGCTGGGGCTGTCCGGGGCTAAGCCCGGCACAGAGGACGATGCTCTGACGTCATCACCCTCACACATTTGTCATATGTTTACAAAAAACGATATATATGTTAAGACTTTTCTCGTTCTTAATATAGACTATATTTAGGGTCGATATGTGTTGACCATAGACTGTATATATATATGTGTTGACCTTACTTTAAAATAGCAGATCTCTGTGACCGGATATACTTTGGCTTAGACCCCGGGCCCACGAGGACGCATACAGTAAAACACATACGCAAACGCAAAAAAGTCTTCCGTTCACACGCATTCGATTCATTAACGTGTCCGTTCACACTAGACCGCTGGAAATGCTGGAAATGCTGTAGTACATATGCCAGGCCTGTAAGTGGCGCTGCTGCTGCCATAAAATACACCAAAAGCAGCGAAGAAGACCCGGAGCATGGTTGCGGTGGCAGGGTAGACGGCGTGTTCTCCTGCTGTATATCTCTCAGGTAGTCCACCAGCAGAGGCAAGGCAACGAAACTTAAAATAAGAAGCAGCATTTTATGGCACGCTATGCATGGGGCCACCTTGAGGGGGTTTCCCGACATGTTGTTTCAGTAAATTAAAGGGTATTTCATGTTGTCGTTGCTGTGGACCTTCTTAATACCTTGGAAAATGCCGTTTAATACTTTTTAATAGCCTTAATTTTCGCTAAATTGATTTATCAACTTTTAATACTTTTTAAGACCCCGCGGACACCCTGATAACGATTTTTCCAAGGAGTTTTTCCAATTGAAGTAATATATATATATATGTTTAACAAACCAATGAACAAAATGATATATTATGAAAAACTATACACAAATTTGACATGTTTATATGAGGACCCCCTTGGTGGTTCTAGAAATATTTTATATACAATTGTGTTTTCTATTTCACTTATTGTACTAAGATTTTTTTTTTTTTTTAAATCTCACGTACCCCCTTCAGTACCCCACCCCTAAGGGTCCGCGTACCCCCATTTAAGAATCACTGCGCTAGGCTAACATGGCTTACCTTCGTCTTTGCCTGGTCTAAACTGGTCTTCAATGGCATTACAACGATAAAAACGATTTAGTTAATCCATAGGTTAATATCCAATGTGGCTGTGTCCCCTTTGAAATGTTCTGATAATCTATAAGCAATAAAACTGCAATTCCGTTATCTGCTGTCCGCTCTGTGCTCCGTGCGCTCTGGGTCCTGCAATTCCTGCTTCCTTACGTAGTAAACGATAAGTAAAATCTGCTGCGTAATGCGCTTACACTGGCTGGCATTGGCAGTGCACTGCATCCACATTAAGTAATGGTTGATTAATAAATCCCATTTTATGTTTCATCATACTCTCAGAGTAGTCGTCCGGAAACTTGAAATGTTCGCTGCATACATGCGCCTGTGGATCTTTCGGTTCGGGCCGAGCACATTTCGCTAGCCACTGCCTCCGAACGTACTTCCTACGCTTACCCGTTGGCAATAGATGGAACCGAGCATTCCGTGGATTGTTCCTATCCGAATTGTGGCAATGTTTCGCGATACAATGAGGCATATTTCAATAGAATTGTGAGAGTAACTAGAGTAAACAACATGAACAAAGTACATACGTCAATTTGTCCTCGACACCAAACGCATAGTTCACGTCACTTCCGGTAAAATAAGTCATGTGACTCGTCAAAATGGCGCCGCCCACAGGGTTGATGTTATTTCGGTAATTAATCAGCTTAAAATCACTGATAACATCATCGGATAAAAAAAAAAAAAAAAAAAAAAAAGACTGGTCTGTTTTATCGGATGATAATTATTTAAAAATGCGTGTCATGAGGATTGCCTCCCTTTAAGCAGTTTTAATGCCATTGAAGACCACTTTTGACCCGACTACCACACAGGTGAGCCATTTTGCCGTTTTTGGCTAACTAGCTCCATATGTTTTGATATGTGTTCTTGTTATTATCTCCGAGAGTTCGTATAATTGAGTGATAATGAGGATAACCATCGATTTTGTGTCCACTCACGATGTGAAACGATGGGTTGAGATGCGCAGCAAAGATAAATAATAAGGTTTTGTGAGTGAATTTCGGTGCAGTCATCTGTTAGCATTTTGGCTCGTTGCTAATTCAGAGACTCAGCGTTAGAATTGTGGTTTAAAAAAAAAAAAAAAAATGATCAGTTAGATGAGTTTCTTTCCGTTACATGGATATAAAACATTCAGTTTTATTAAATGAACATGACCTCAGACACGGCTTTCTGCAAGAGATTGCAGGATGCCCCCGGAACCGGGGTCTCTCGGGCTTAACAGGTTAATATGAAACCGGAGTTGAGGATCTGTGGGGTTTATTCTCCCAAAAATATAATTTACTATTTCGGCATTTAGCAGACGCCTTATTCCAAAGCGACTTACCAATTACATGGACATTCTCCCTGGAGTAACCGAGGGCTAAGTGCCTTACTCAAGGGCACACTATTAGTGGTGTTCCAGGCAGGATTTGAACTCGCAACCTTCCGATCATCAGCCCACCTCACTATCCATTAGACCACCAACAAATAAAATAATTTGTGAGATCCATTTGTGGTGGACGATATTTAATTGTGGCGACACTGCGCACAGCTGATCGACAGCTGGGACACAAACCACCAAATACAAAAATATAATTCAGATCCAGTCATCATGACTCCACTCCGGAGGGATTCCCCGATCATTTCTTAGTTTCCTGTCCCCGGTGCAAACACACTGCCTGAGGAAGGCTATGTGTATTTATTTTGTCATGAACCTTTTTCGGACCACTTATTTATTTATTTTGGTGACGATCAGACCTCCATGCCACTACTCTGGTTCAAACGGCATCCACCAAACAATATGATTTATCTCGACCTCCCCAAAAGAACCAAAATCTGATACGGTGTGAGATGTCTTTTTTTAGCTGTTCCGTCATCATTTCCTGCGATCTTCTTCATAAAGTCAGTCAAAATGAATGAATGGGCGTTTCTTTGACTATTTATAGGCAAATATGGGCGTTACGTGAAGTCCGCAAAAGCTGCGCCGCATTTCGAGTTGATTGTGATTTATAAAAATGGAAACCGGCGTAGGATGTGCCGTACGCAAGTCCTGCACCAGTCTTTTATGAATCGGAAAATGTCTGTGCGTATTTATTTGCCCTACGTAAGCAACCTTCTCACGTCAATCCTACGCAAGGCTTTATAAACGAGGACCCAGCTCTTCATGATGTTCAGACTACCACACACAGTAGTACAGGGAGGTGAGCTTTAATGGAGCTTACCTGGAGTGGTTCCTAGGCTGGAGTTATCAAAGAACTGTTTTGGACGGCTTCTGGACAGCAGCTCAGAGTTTCCACCAACATCAAAGAATCTGCTTTTGGGGGAGTCGAGCGCAGAGACCTTCGGAGAGTCTAGCAGCTTCCTTGGAGAATCTAGCAGCTTCCTTGGAGAATCTAGAACTTTCCTGGGAGAATCCAGGACCTTCCTAGGAGTAACCTTGAACTTCTTGGGTGAGCTGAAGAAGTTGGAGCAGTCTGAGGCCATGGGATAGCCCCTCTTGGTGGGAGTGCTGGGTGATGAAGGCTTGGCCACCTCCTTCTGGACCCTCTCCTTCAGCTTGAAGGCTCTGCTCTTCCACTTGCTTATCTCTGCTTGCTGACTGGACACCAGGCTGATGGGGTAGGACGACAATTGTTAGACACGGCTGAAAAGATGCAGTGAACCAGAATAAGAATTCCTATATTCGTCCCACAAAGGGGACATTTACATTGTTACGGCAAAGTATAGCTAAAGACGAAAATAAATAGAACACTAATAAATTAAAGGTATGCACATAGTATGTAAAATGTAAATTATTATTAAAGTACACGTTCAGGTAGATAAGGAAGTAGTAGCAGTATTTATAAAATAAATAAGTGTAACATTGTAGAGTGAAGTGTGGTATGTAACAGGTTTAAAATGATTAGAGCACATAGTTACATAAAGAGTCTTGTTAAAGTCATGGATGGACCACATAAGAGTAACAGCCAGTAGTTATAATAACATTTGCAAGGAACATATTGCACATAGGTGTTATTGGTCAGCAGTGGTGTCGTAGTCTTTGTTTGCTTTTAGTTTAGTTTTTACATTATTGCACATTGCTGTTATTTTACAACAGTGGTGTCATAGTCCGAGTTGTTGTGTGTGTGTGTGTGTGTGTGTGTGTGTGTGTGTGTGTGTGTGTGTGTGTGTGTGTGGGGGGTGTCTAGCAGGGGCCCCGGTGGTTATACAGTCTGATCACTGCAGGAGGAAGGACCTGCACCTCTCTGTGAGACACCGCGGGTGAAGCAGTCGGTCACAATCACATGAACGATCTAAGAAGTTTCACCATCAAACTGCTAAATCTCACCTTTCCAGCTCGGTTATTTGCAGTCGGAGCTGTTTGACTTCTTCCTCCAGTTTAGTCTTCTCCAGCTGGACGCTGCTCTTGACCACCAGTCCTCTGGGGTTGGTCAGTCTGGCATGAAGGTCCTCACCCTGCAGGACTGAATTCAACATGACTACATCAGTACAACATGTTTCTACCTTAAATAGTAACAATGGGGGTTCCATGCCCTCTCCTGGAGTGATCTCCACACAGAAACAAGCAGGGAAGTGAAGTCAGTCGTGATGCAGTCTGTTTATAGCATCAAGTCATAATGTGGCCCATTTTGCTTCTTGCCATTGCATTAACGCTTCACAAATCATAGTTATGTTAATATACTGTATAGAGATGATCCTTTAAAAAAAATATATATATATATATATATATAAAACATTTTAAATAGTTTTTTATAATAATTTTTGGGTTTGTTTCACTTACTTCTCTTATTGTGATAATGTATGCTTCATGAACACCAATGCAAATGTGTAGAACTACTTTGCAACAAAGCTCATTCAAATTCTAAAGAGTTCTGAATATTACATTAGGTAATAATCAGACGGCAGACCTACATGACTCCTCCCCTTGCTGCTGTGACTTCCTCAGCATCTCCTTCAGCTTCCTCAGGGAGTGTTCCTTGTCCTTCAGCACTGTGTTCATCATCTGGATCCTGAGGATGACAAACCTTTGGTCAGAACTCAAATGACTAAGTGTCGGAGGGAAACACTGCGACTGAACTGATCAACCATTTCTAACACGACAGGGGAGCCTCTTTCCCTTTCTGTGGACACATTTTGAAAAACAGCTGAAGAGAAGTTAACTACAGAAAACCTGATATTACAACAAACCACTAAGTATGGTAAATAAATAGGAGAAGAGGAAACGATTCAACAAAGGGTCAGAATGCATCCAAAAAGCTCTTACTCTTGTTTGTGTTTGTCGGACGCTGACGTCAACTCCACCTCCATTTTGAACAGCTCAGAGCGGAGTTTCTCCAGCTCCACAGCACTGGGTGGTGCCTTTCTCTAAAGCACCAAGAGACAAGTGTTAGATAAACAATTCTGCCCAGTAATAAACAAAAGTTGTGAAACAAAAACTGAAGATCACAATAAATAAGCTCACAGCCAAAAGATATTTGTAAAATAAATCAGAATGTTTTGTCATTCGTCAATAAAAGCTGCTCTTACGTTCATAATGATGTGATATGTCCCTGAAGTGTTTGAAGTTAACTGTAGAAATATATATGTTTAGTAGTGTAAAATAGTGAAGCTAATAAATAAAATACAAAAAGAAAGTGAAGCATGAAAAAAGGGAAAGAACTTAAAGTTAAAGCCTTGTATTGTCATTATACACAGAGTATAACGAGATTCAGAGTGCAACTCTGTCCCGGTGTGCACAAAATACAAACAAATACATAACACTAAAAACCACGGCAATAGAACAGACAACATCCAATCATACGGGGGAATAAATAGTTAATTGCTATTGCTATAGTTACTTAGATTGAGGAAGAGCGTGTGTGTGTGTGTGTATGGGATTTGATGTAAGACCCGTGGTGGAAGGAAAAAGGGTCCCGAAGATAAAAACCCAACGATGGGGTAAAAGTAGTTGGAAAGCATTCGAGCAAATATTGTAAAAACAGCCTGATGCTATAAACACCAAAATCAGCAAGAAACCGAGCCAACCCCTTTTCAGGGCAGGCGCAAGCCTCAAAGAGCCAGGAGCCGTCAGAACATTGTGGCAATTCGGGGGAGATGAAAAAAGCGCTGCACTGACAAGGGCATGACTTGTTACTTTTCCTAGGAGTGAATTTCTTCCTTTGAACATATGAAGACTCAAAGTGTTGAAGAAGACTCATTTCATAACCTTGCCCTGAATTCGATTTAGTCTTTATATTTCGACATGTGCCTGAAAATAAAATGAGCAGCTGTACCTCAGACTCTCGTAGTTTGCCCCTGAGGGTTTGGATTGCGTGCTCCCTCTCCTCCACCTGCGCGAGGCTGTCCTGCAGCTCCGTCTGCAGCAGCTGGGTGGCCTGCTTGTGGCTGGACACCCTGTGGCCGGCTTTGACCTGAGCCTCCTGTAGCTGCTCATTCAGAGCCTAAAAAACACAAACATATTGGTCATCATCTGCAAAAACGTTTTAGATGCAACATATGGACAGGTTGGGGAAAGTAAATTGTACAACTGACTAGTACAAGTCATTTTTGTCTCGGAGCCAAACCCTGTCTGTGGCTCTCAGACCTGAACTGGTTCTTAAGGCACGGACACACCAGGCCGATTATCGGCGTCGGTGGGCGTCAGGCCGACGATTAACGTCGACACGCCCTACTCAGATTGGTGTCTTTTCAGCGGGCCGACGCTGGGGGCTGATCGCCGGAATCAGTATCGGCCAATACTTATCGCCGATCCGATCGAGTGGGCAGGGCCTATGGGGATCTTCCATTTAAAGTGATGTTTAAAACTCAATTAATGGGGCTCATTCACTGGAGCTTCCACAACAACAACCAACATAATTATTACATTCAAATGAAACATTATTCAAGTTTACATTAATTTTGGAGAATAACACGGGAGGGATGAGCGGAAGCGCTCTCTCTCCCCCTCTCCCCCTCTCCTGACAGCCTGTCAGTATCGTCTCATGCAGCTCACTGATCCAGTAATGAGTGACCCGACAGTGAAGAATAAATATATTTATAACTAGTTTAGATTGTTCCAGAGGTAGATAAAATAGCTAAGTGTGTTAGGTCTAACTCTTGTGTGTGTTGCTCTGCTCACCGGTCCGTCACAGCGAGCGGAGCTGCAGGATTTCTGCTTCACGTTGCATACCGCTATTTTATTGTCATTTTCGGACACTTAAAACACTGCCAGACCGGTGAAGCCATTTTGGCGAGCTTGTTTTGCCGCGCACTCAGAAAAGTGTCATGTATTTTACCTCATGTGATCGGCTCTCGCGATCGGCATTTTTAGAGAGCACCGATCGATCAAGAGAGTGAGTATCGCCCGATATCGATCGAGAGAGTGAGTATCGGCCGATATCGATCGGAGCATCCCTAGATGATGCCATACATAAGCACGTATAAAACGGACATTAAAACAGACATACTTTGACTTCGTCTTCGGTTTGCTTTAGCTGGAACACAAGCAGGCAGGTGATCTTGCTCCTCTCCTCTGTCAGCTGAGCTTCAGCCTGAGCCTCCAGCAGCTTCAGACCTTCCAACAGACGGTCCTGCTCGTCCACGATGCCCTGCAGAAAGAGAGTGAAAATAAGGACATTGCAATTAGAAACGGAGATGGTTTCGATAAAATGTGAAAGAAAACGTTTAAGCTACAGTAATATATATATATATATATATATTTAATTTCTCCAGCACCGATAACAAAACCAATAGCCTCGGAGCTTATCGATATCACAGTCTTTAAAAATGTAGCCCAAGGGCCGTTTCATACCGGGTTTTGATACCATCTCTAACAATTGTTGTGTTTTTTTAGGTCCTGAATAAACATTATATGTGAATGTAAAACAATACCTTCAGAGTCATCCTCCTCCTGTGTACAAGCTCAGATAAATATACCAGCCTGGTGGTCAGGATGCTGTCCAGCAGGATGAAGTTCATTGGCTTGGAGAAAACTGACTGCAGCTTCTCCTTGAAGCACTCCCGGTCACTGTTATCAGTAGACAGCTCACTGGGGTAAGAAGCGATGCAGGCCCAGAGCTTCCCCAAAATGCTGGACATTTTCTGCAAAACCAAAAGAGTTATCATGAAGTTTCAGTCCAGTGATGTTGGAGAAATGGAAACATATTGAGGAATAGAAAGCAACAGTTAAGGCGAGACACGGCAGGCAAAAACATCGTTTTTCATGCACTGGTCAATTTTGAGATTGTGCTATTTTGATTCTATAACATGTTTTCTTTCAGGCGTTTGGAAGGAAAACGTCCAAAATACACATTTAAGTGTTTATTTGACTATAGTTTGTCTATTTGCGTCTGTAGATTTCTCCTAAATTCACCAAAAGTTAGCATTCTAACGTAACATAAAGTACCGCGACCGCTGTGTGCACCATGTGATCAGAGGTATCGCTGGAAAGCTGTGTCTCTCCTGCACAATCTCATCGGATCCAAATATGGTCATTTCCTTTGTATCAGCAACCAATCGTGAAAGCACAAAGGGGTCTTAAACCAAGAAACGAAATCTCATTGGCTGGTGTCAATTTCTGACAACGTGATTCGTTCAGATGCGTCACGTGGTGTACTAAAACACTTCCTGGTTAGCTTTCCGCTGGAAATTTAAATCTCAAAATGGCAAAAGAACGGCGAAAAAAACATTCACAGAGAAGACGACAACAATTGTGACTTGCACGAAGCAAGGTTATACAAAAAACAAATGACCCCGAACATGAAATACTTCACGGAGTGCGTCGAGCCGCAAGCTGTCGTCCAAAGAACAGGAGGGTTTAGCTAGCGCCTCACTGCAATGAGGTCAAAATGAGGTTTTTCTCCTACTCTGAAATCTCCACTTCAGAAGCACGTAGAGACACCAAACCTTCCAGTTATATTCCTATCAATATTATGAAGGCTTTTACATTATATCATTATATCATGAACATTGTATACCTAAATATATGGCGGAAATGGATATTTTAGGGCTGTTGACAGTATTTGTGATAAAAAGAGATATCCAAAACCGCTTCTGTAAAAGCCTTAGATACTAATATGACTACAAAATGAAACAAGAATTTTGAACCTGGTTTTATCCAATGTTCAGATTTGTGTTCCTGAAATGTTATAAAATATGCGCATATTTAATGAGATGATTGCTCATTTGCATATTTAAACATGCTATTTCATAAAACTTGTAATGCAGAAAACAATTGTCTTAATGTAAGTAATTAACTGGAGAGATTTCTAGCTGATATTTTTAAGTTAAAAAAGAAATTACCCTATTCACCTGTAGTGTCTCACCTTAACAGATTTGAAACAGAAGTTTTGGACAGCAAGTGCTCATTTTCATGATTCAAAATGGACGGGACAAAAATGATTAGCAAAATGTCTTATTTGGACTGGATATATTTCTCCAGGGGTGATTTATCTTTGTTCCTATTTTTAACATTATAGGAGTTACAGGTTGGAGTTTATTCTATGAGCCTCTATTTTAGCGCTATGTTTAATTATAATAAAAACGTATAATATATATTATTCTGAAATGGGCTGCTCTGCATAATAAGTACTTTTACTTCTGGTAAAGTATATTTAGATGCCAATAGTTAGTTAGATTGCAGGACTTTGACTTATAACAGAGTATTCCTACACTCTGGTATGTCTACTTTGACTAAAGTACAAGATCTGAGTACTACTTCCGCCTCTGGTTAAGAATCAGTCTGTAACAATGACTTAAGTACAGTGCAGCACACTTTAGCTTTAAATATACACTTAATATATAATGTCCCAGGTCCACCTGTAATATAATCCTTTCCGAATAGGGCTTTATACGAGTTTACCTGCAGGTAGAGCTGCCTCTTGTCCAGCAGCTCAGTCAGTTGGTTGTCCCATAGGGAGTGGACATCCTTGTCCTTCACGCTGCTCTGTGCCTTCGCTCTGCACAGCAGCTCGTCCAGCGCACGCCTCTCCTCAAAAACGGCTAGATCCTTCCTCACCAGCTCCTTAAACACCTCCATGTAGCTCTGGGCTTGCAGCTTTAGGTGCTCCTGGGGAGGCACAGAGCAGGAGTGTAAAGGTTATCACCCGATACAAAGAGTTAAAGGTCCCCTACTACTGTTTCTCATCAATATATTATAGGCCTCAGATGTGTACAAACATGTCTCTGAAGTGTTAGGCTGCAAACACCAAACCGATCACTGCAGCATCCCATAATCCCTTCTGTTTCAAAAGTGCTGATTCTCTGTCTGTTACTTTGGATCAGGGGTCTCCAACCTTTCTTCATCTGAGAGCTACTTGCATCACATCGCTTACAACAGGAATAGTTTTGGCGAAAACTAAAAAGGTACGATGGGGCACAGGAATCCGTTTTGGTTTCAAGAACCTGGTTCACGGAGGATACCAAAAAAGTCCTAGAAAGACAAGGAAAATGTAACTATGTGCATTTAAAAATAAAAAAGAGGAATAGTTTTGGCGAAAACTAAAAAGGTATGGGGACAGATTATAATTTTCCAAAGGGGGGTTCGTTTAGCATGGAACACTTGAAATAACTAAAGGACAAGTTAAACAAGAAAGAGGATAGAAAGGGAGCTGATAGAAAACTATTACTGCTAAAAAGTTAGCAATGATTGAGCGTCAGGGCTAAACATTTCAGATGGGTGTATCTCACACTGCACGGTCACTTTTATTCATGTATCTTTGCTTTTAAATGAGTGTTTTTAGATATCATTTCATAATGTTTCTTAAAGCTATTAATGTCTTATTTTTGTAGAGCACTTTGTATTGCCTTGTGTTGAAATGGGCTATATAAATAAACTTGCCTTGCCTTAGATGTATTCACATAGCACTCGTGAGTAGAATTAAGCTACTTTTGAACACGTGTGAAATTGCAATACCCAAAGCTTATCAACGAATAATGCATTCACTCTTTGTTACAGTTAGTGAGATGACTGGCGCTGCATGGAGCCCACCATACAGGGGTCTGCTGGGCCCACTTAGGTTCACTCTAATAGAGTCATTTAAATGTTCATCAGTCGGTCTTGTTCTGTATTTAGATTTCATTCATGTCAGAAAAAGCTGCTTCACAAAGTAGAGCCAAATAAAGCAGACATTTTCAGTGCTGCTTGGTGAATGTTCTTATAGTTTTGTCCGGTGCCTTGCTCGAGGGCACCACAGCAGGGCAGGAGGTGAACTGGGACCTGCCCAAGCAGCAGTCCACACGCCAATGGTGCTCTAGGAGGAGATTCATGGTTACCTTGGTTGCTGATTGGCTAATGGTTACACAAGTCAAAGAAACGTTATGTCCTGCCTGACTCATCACACTACTTCCCTGATGGCTCCCACAAGATTGCCGACATCCTCGTGGATTCATCTTCTTATTACTCACACATGCATTTCCAAACATCTGGACTACCTATGTTGCAAATGTATTATCTTTTCAATTTACACACGGCATCTATTGCACGTCTGTCCGTCCTGGGAGAGGGATCCCTCCTCTGTTGCTCTCCCTGAGGTTTCTCCCATGTTCCCTTTAAACTGTGGGTTTTCTCCGGAAGTTTTTCCTTGTACGATGTGAGGGTCTAAGGACAGAGGGTCTGAGGACAGAGGGTCTAAGGACAGAGGGTGTCGTATTGTCATACTGATATTCTGTACAAACTGTGAAGTCCACTGAGACAAATGTAACATTTGTGATATTGGGCTATAAATAAACATTGATTGATTGATTGATTGATTGACTGACATGATAAAGTGGCCAACATCTGATCAGCTCATTTTCAGACAGGTTTTTATATAAATGGATCAGGACAAAAAGTGAGCGAATCTTTCAGAATCTCTTTCGACAGAGGGGACACATGTTTATGTATAAAAGACATGAAAAAGTGGATTTAGCATAATAGGTGACCTTTAAACCTTTATGAAATTATAAACGGAGTATGATATTGATATATTTACCATAGTGTTGCTCAGACACTGAGCTGTCTGCTGCTGCAGAAGACACACACAGCTGTAAGTCTTCATGGCTGCTTTGGTCAGAGAAAGCTGGGAACACCCAACCGCGACTGGGCCTGTGGCGTTATACTTGGAACAGGCATCGATAAAGTGCTGGAATTTTCCAAAGGACTCCTGCAATGATACGAGTTCAGTGGTGTCAGAGTTATTCAACCTTTGTGTTGCTGCCGATTACTAGAATCTGATCTGTGAAGTACCTGCAGCTGTTCAGTAGACTCCTGTAGCTGTAAGGTCATCGTCTCCTTCACTCTACTGCTGCTCTGATCCAGACTGCTCAGCTGCTCTCTGGGCACAGACATGGTTGTGATTGCATCACTGAGCAACTGAAAGGAGAAGATCAAACCAGAATTACTTCCTCCAGCAAACAGTCAAGTTGAAGGTTACATACACATATGTATTTGTATTCCTCAGGATTGTGGGAAATGCTATTTTGATCTCTCCGTCTGTACACACAAATTGAAAGATTGACAATAAAGTTGACTTTTGATTCACAAGAAAGATACAGATTGAAAACCCAGCAATATGATGCTCCAGCCCTCGACAGTGTGAAAGCATCAAATTCGACCTTAGACTTCTCCAACTCAAGCTATGTCAATATTATACATGATATCTCTGCAGAAACTCAACTGAGTTCTCCTAAGCAACAAGAGAAATACAAAATAAGCGCTTTCACACCGGAGTACTTTTCCCAGTACAGTTCCGATATAGTTCTGAAAATGTGCGTTCACACCAAAAAAAAAAATCCAGAACTAGAACTTAGTTCACGAGAACCTTTCCACCCCCTGCTAGAGAGCAGGTACTTTCGTGGGAGAAAAAGGTTCTTATTTCTGATTGGCTGGACGGATTGCAAACCACGCCCCGTAAAACTCCCAAAAGGTTTTGTGAAACGCCATTTTATTTTCCTTGCATTAGCATTATTAGCATTAGCCCAGCGCACAAACGCAGAGAGACTAACTTATGGCAACACAAAAGAAAGCATGGGAGCGGTGGAGATGAGGAGGTGTCGGAGTTTCTGGCAATTTACTCTGAAGCCAGTCCCCAACTCAGAGGACTTCCGGCCGGGGACTTCGGGTGGCAGTATACGCCGTGAAGTTGCTTGCAGCCTGCCAGTAAACCCAAAGCAGAAGAAGAAGTGACGTCAGCGGCTTCATTTGCCTAATCCTCCCTCCGGGACTTATTCCGGTGTGAACACGATCTGCTTTTTAGTTCATCAGAACTAAAGAGTTCTGATGAACTAAGTACGGCAAAGTACTTGGTGTGAAAGCGCCTTGTGTGTTCTTAAATGTGCCAGTACAGCACATTTCTTCTCAAATTGAAAACGATGCTTCATAGTAGATGAAAGGACCGTCTGACTCTCTTTGTACTTGACCCTTGTAGGAGCCAAAACACACATTATCATTTGTTTACACCACAATTAGTCACTTCCGGCTATTATTGGTTTATGGGTTTGTGTGGAAAGAGAAAAAGGGTGATTTGGTTCAGATCCTTTTTATTGACCGTATGGTTCTACTTTGTTTATTTATTTTCTCTATTGAACATCTTGAAACTTAACCTCAGTACGGACTGGTTATGGGGAACGAGTCACAACGATGATCCAAGTTTAGCCTCTGAAGCGACACCATCTATAGGAAGGTTTTTTGCTACAACCCTATACTTCAGATATTTAAAAAAGGTCCCCTATTATACTCTTTTTCAAAAATATATTATAGGTCTCAGATATACATACTCCAATGAACCACTTTGTGAACTACTGCGTGACCAAATAGTCCAACAGTTTAAGAACAATGTTTCTCAACATACAATTGCAAGGAATTTAGGGATGTCATCATCTACAGTCCATAATGTCATCAACAGATTCAGAGAATCCAAGAATAGTAAATAATTCCACCTACAAAGCTTCAACAAATGGTGTCCTCAGTTCCCAAACGCTTAAGGCCCTGTCACACTGTCCCGAAATTGACACCCGATAAAGGAAATGTTCAAATTCGGCTGTGATCGTAGCAACATCGGGCCATTCGTGAGGGCATCTAAGCCATCGTCTGACCGCCGGTGGAGTTTCTCAGGCTCCGGCAGCAACTTCATGAGCGGCAACTTCGTAAGGCACTCGTGAGGGAATCTTGTCAAATCGTGTCATCTTCGTGTTATCATCGGTGCATTCGCCCTCACTCTGATCGGGGCGAATGCCCGATGGCACCGAGGATAACAAGATGCCCTCACGATGGGCAAAATTGACACACGAATTCAACACGAAAATGAACCTTCGCAAGGTCCTTCGGCAATTTTTTGGCATGCCAAAGATTTTGCCACCGCTCACGAAGTTGCTGCCGGAGCCTGAGAAACTCCACCGGCGGTCATACGAAGGCTTAAGATGCCCTCACGAACGGCCCGATGTTGCTACGATCACAGCCGAATTTGAACATTTCCTTTATCGTGTGTCCATCGGTTTTTTTTATTGCACAACAAAATCATGTAAACATATTATGTAAATAACCCAATTTGTGTTCTGTGAAACTAAAAAGGATATAATATATTATTTTGAAGGAGAGTTGACAGGAAGTTGTTGTTGCTATGGAAACAACATTACGGAGAAAACGTAATATTTTCTACATATAAAGACGGAGAAAGTAAAGAACAAAGTCTGAAGATATCAGTACAGTATCATAGTACTGTAACATCATTGTTTTTGGTACTTTCATTGCAGTTGTATTTCTTAAATGCAATGTAAATGTTGCCTTCGTGTGTGGTTCGGGGCCATCTTCGTGCGAAATTCACAATTCCATATTCGTGTGTCCATCGGGTGTCAACTTCGGGACAGTGTGACAGGGCCTTTATCGAGTGTTGTTAAAATGAAAGATGATGAATCATAAATGGTAAACATGGCTGTGTCCCCGCTTTTTTGCTACGTGTTACGGGCATCAAATTCAAAACGAGTGAATATTTACCAAAAAACATAAAGTTTATCAGTTTGAACATTACATATATTGTCTTTGACGTGTATTCAATTGAATATACTGTCAGTTGAAAAGGATTTGCAAATCATTGTATTCAGTTTTTCACAACATCCCAACTTCATTGGAATTGGGGTTTGTATACTAAACAGTGTTTGGCTCCAAATACCAAACCGGCCATGCATAGTAGCATGCCGTACAACCGCCTGTTGAAAAGAACACAATGGTGCTCGAGGAGGAGATTCAGGTCATACCTTGGTTGCTTATTGGCTAATGGTTGCACAACCCAAAAACATTTGTGACATCACAAAGTGGCTGAAATCTGATCAGCTCATTTCCAGCTTTTCAGAAACTACATTTATTAAAAACAAGTAGGAGTGTTAACAAACCTGCTGCGAGGTTTAACAATTCTCATTTTATTTTATGTCTATTATTTGGGGGATTTCTTTTTGTACTATTTTCTCTCATGTTTTCTTTCATATGTTGGCTCTGTAGATGTAACTAAACGGAAATGAAAAAAAACTGTTGACTAAAATGTGAATATGTCTGTATAATGAGTCTGAAACTGAAATGAAAACTAAGTTTAAAAATAATAAAAGGTAATTCCCACTATTATTGCAAATTATATCGCAACTGCAATATCAGTCAACAATAATTCCAATTAGTTGTTATTTCCAAATTGTGCAGCCCTATTCTAAACCTGTTTATTTACAGTGACATTAACCTTCCCATAATTCTTGGCAAGAGAGTGAATATGCCTGGTTTCCAAAATGGGGAGTATTCTGTTACAACGATGGGAGTTAATGAATGACACCTACCCTTTGCTGCAGCTGGGTCTCTTGTTCTCTTCTCTCAGCCTGCTCTCTCAGCTGAGAGTTCAGCTGTTCCTGCTCGCTCAGCTTTCTCTTGGTGGCTGAGACCTGGAATTGATAGGGAACATAATTTAGCAGACGAAAAAAGTGGACGGTTTATAGGCATTATTAAGCAATCCTTTAAACTTGTGCCAATGTACCAACTCCACCCAGTCCTCCAGCTCTGAGCTGCTGCATTTATGGTCTGTGGTTAACTTAAGTTTTATAGATTTGTTCTCCGACAAAAAACAAATAACATGAGATAAAAAACAAAAATACAATAAAAATACCATAAAATGTAGGACTCAAGAAGAGAAACATAGGGTAATCTGAAACTAGTTCTAAACACAGGCTTTATTAAACAGGAATGTCTTTAGAACCCTCTTAGAATGTTGGACACCGCCTGCCTCCCTGATAAAAACAGGAAGTTGGTCCCAGAGAAAGGGAGCCTGGCAGCTGAACGCTCCGACTCCTGATCTGGTTTTGCAGACTAAGGGCAGCACGAACAGACCTGCACCCTGGGAGCGTTATATTGTCTCAACGGTATTCACTTAAGTATTTAGCTGCATGAGTAGCCATTTTACTACTTTAGGTTCCCTGGTCTTTTAAGGTCTTTGGTTACCATAAGTTTGATGGATTTTCACAATTAGTTCTACGATATAAAACACATCAGTAAACACTCCACTGATGAATGTCCAAAAAAAATGTGTCATAAAAACTGCGGTTGCTAACAAGTGTCTCAATCAGTGGTCAGCAACCGGTCGATGGCGAGCGTGGTGCGGGTAGATCGCTCACCAGCAGGTAGTCAGGTTAGCAGGTGCCACTTGATTGACATATCTTTGAGACAATCCCTGTCACCAACCTTTTTAAGCCCACGATCCGAGGTTGGGGATCTTGGGCTTAAAAAGGTTGTCGACCACTGGTCTACATGAAACTACTACGTATGCGTCAGCACACCAAACATTAGCCGTCTTTAGCTTAGCGGCGTTGTGGTGAAGAAATGCAACAGTATTGTAGTTTATAGCCCAACGTTAGCTTTTTACTTCGGGAGAGGACAAAATAATCCGGGGGCCCAGCAGGAATTTCCCCCAAGAAACTGGGCCTGATTATAGTGGGACTGGTCAGTATAAGAATCTCTAACTATAGTACTCTGTGTTTACCATCACCATCCTGTCCTCCAGCTGGTCTCTGAGCTGCTGCTTCTCCTGCCTCAGCCCCTCCAGGGTCTGTTTCATACCAAGGACCACTTAACTCCCCAAATATCTCAAAACACAATGTTTTTCTAGAACAGATTACAAAGCGCCTGAAAATTGTACAAACAAGGGGCAACATGTGTGACGAAGGTGTTGCGCTGGGCTACATCATGCAATGGAAAGTGAAACTTAAGCTCGCTCGCGGAGATATCCCGCGAGAGTGTGGAGAACTTAAATAAATACATTCATTTCAAATATGGAATATTTCCAAAATTCCCCAGGTTAACTTCCCATGGAAATGTACCGGAACATTTCCGAAAATGTTCCCACCCTTTGCAACCCTAGTTCTTGTCAGTTATCTTTTCTTTTATGGGGTCATAAACTGTGTGAACGCCATGCTGGGTGACAGCATACCCAGCTACTAATATATCGGATGAAAACAGACATGGGGGATGGAAACGGGGCAGAGCAACTGGTCACAAACCTCAGTGTTTACCATCACCATCCTGTCCTCCAGCTGGTCTCTGAGCTGCTGCTTCTCCTGCCTCAGCCCCTCCAGGGTCTCCTGCAGCTGGTGTCTGTCCTCACTGAGAGACGTCACTCGGCTCTGCAGCTTCTCCATCTCCTCTGTGGAGCTCTGACCGCTGGTCTCCTTCTCAGAGAGCAGAGCGTCTCTCTCTGCTTCAATGCTCTCCAGTTTCTCAGTTAGAGTCTTCTTCTGTGAGGAAGGGAGCAGATCATTTGACTCTGAAAACCAGTTTTATAAAAGCATATTCTTGCTTTTCATAACAAAGTGATTACTGGACACCAACCTGTTGATCTAAAGCGCTCTCCTTCTGCTGACACAGTTTGTCCAGCTCAGAATTCATCTGCTGCTGCTCACACAGCTTCTCTTGGACGGTCTTCAGAAGCTCTTGTGTTGTGGAAGCCTTTGAAAAAATGTGTATCTTTAGAAACTTAAATATGCATCCGTTATGAGGAGCAGAAAAATGACAAACTTTGCAATGTTTTATAACTCAATCGACCAGTAAATGCACAAACAAATCATCCAAACTTAACAACAACTTGGACTCTCCTATAAAGTGGAGTTTCTCACCATAGCCATGTTCTGCTGTAGATCGTCTTCCAGCTTCCTCTTCTGCTCAATGTCAATTTGTAGCGACATATTGAGAGTTGCCATCTGTCGAAGCATATATGTATCGGTAAATCATCCTCCGAATACTTGCTAAACAATTCCAAACCCAAAAGACATTTTGAACAGCACAGAGAAGAAAAGGTTCTTCTTAGGGTTGAACAATTCCGGGAATCTTCAAAGATGGAAACTTTTTATGGAATTAACGGGAAAAAACTGGGAATTTTCTAAATTGAAGGTTGGCTCTTTGTAGGGAACTTAAACATAGTTGGGGCATAATCTTGACTAAAACAAACAGATGCCATTCAAGTACACTTGAATATCCATGCCATTCCTCAATCACATCTACATAGCACACTCCTTACTGCATGGCTATCGAGACCACACCCCCTACAGGCACTGTGCATTCCTCCATCACATGCACAGGTGAGTTCTAGAAGACAGGACCACACTTTTGAGCCCAAAGCACAAGACAAATGAAGCCACACTTTTGAGCCTGTGGACTACACAAAGTGAAGTATGTTTGGATGATATTATGGGGTAATATATTTATTTAATTGCAAATATCACATACACATGTATTCATAGTACAGTGTTTCTCAAACTTTTTCATACCAAGGACCACTTAACCAATAAAAAAACACTCGCGGACCACTTAACTCCCCAAATATCTCAAAACACAATGTTTTTCTAGAACAGATTACAAAGCGCCTGAAAATGGTACAAACAAGTGGCAACCAGGGCTCTCGACTAACTTTTTTCCCCATCCTCCCGGAACCGTCCCGAAATACAATCCAAGCCGTCCCGAAATTAATGTGGACCGTCCCGATTTCCCCCCCCTTTTTTTTCTACATTATCATTAGTTAAAATCATTCAAAGTGACCTTTAACATAAATAAAACATCATACAAATCATTAGATGATAATTCATCAACCTTTTTATTTTAGTAAATCATTCAATCACATAAACAAAGGCCAAATATATTTAAACAAACACACAAACGAGAAAATTACTCTAATATTGAATCCAATCAAGTCCCATCCAATTATCAAAAACAATCCAACACTGTGTCCTGAAGACAGAACCCAGAGTAACCGCTAACCAGGATGACAGTCTGGAGACCTTTACAAACGGCCCCGCCCCCTCGCACACAGACGGGACAGAGAGATCTCATCTGGATTGGAAAACTCGAAAATACATCATAGACGCATGTTTTAGTCTTATTGCATATTAGAAACGGAGTTGGTGGAACTAAAACTGCGATATAATGTGTATGTAGCAATAATACATATGACATATATTTTAAATGTCTCCAGTACCGATAAAAAGTCTGATAACGTCGGAGCTTAACGTTACCACTGTCTTTAATAATTCCGGCCCGTTTAATACCGGGGCTCGGTCCCCATCCCTACATGGGGAGAGGCGCAGCATATTGCTAAGGACTAAATACGATGGAGGGTTCTCATCTCAGCCTTATTACTCATAGGGGATGAAGAGGAGTAAGTAAATAAAGAGACCTGCGAGGTCTGGTTCTGCCGTGCGTTTTTGTGATGTAACGGTAAAACATTTCAGAATTCCTCCACGGGATGCCATTGTCATTGTACATCACTCAACCCGCGAAATAGTATACACACACTCAGTACATAGCTAGACCCAGAGCCATATTATATTAATCTGGCTAGACCATAGAGAGCGCGAATTTGCGGACCAGGAATTCGCGGGCACAGCCAGCTGGGCGGCTGGCTGACAGCCAGCGGCTACATGTGTGTATTTCGCGGGTTGCTAAATGTTTTGTGCGTGTGTGTTTATGTTGACAAGGAGGTTTAATAACTGTGTGCTACACAAAACGTGCAGTCGGTTTCATTTTCATCGCCGTTTGTAGTAAAGTTAGCAGGATATTTTTATTTTAACTCTCGTCCCAAAATTATTTTTTATCCTCCCCGACACTATTTTTTCCGGCCCCGGGACGACGGGACGTCCTTAAACTCGAGCCCTGGTGGCAACATGTGTGACGAAGGTGTTGCGCTGGGCTACATCATGCAATGGAAAGTGAAACTTAAGCTCGCTCGCGGAGATATCCCGCGAGAGTGTGGAGAACTTAAATAAATACATTTATTTCAAATATGGAATATTTCCAAAATTCCCCAGGTTAACTTCCCATGGAAATGTACCGGAAACTTTCCGAAAATGTTCCGGAAATGTTCCCATCCTTTGCAACCCTAGTTCTTGTCAGTTATCTTTTCTTTTATGGGGTCATAAACTGTGTGAACGCCATGCTGGGTGACAGCATACCCAGCTACTAATATATCGGATGAAAACAGACATGGGGGATGGAAACGGGGCAGAGCAACTGGTTACAAACCTCAGTGTTTACCATCACCATCCTGTCCTCCAGCTGGTCTCTGAGCTGCTGCTTCTCCTGCCTCAGCCCCTCCAGGGTCTCCTGCAGCTGGTGTCTGTCCTCACTGAGAGACGTCACTCGGCTCTGCAGCTTCTCCATCTCCTCTGTGGAGCTCTGACCGCTGGTCTCCTTCTCAGAGAGCAGAGCGTCTCTCTCTGCTCGCAAGCTCACAGGCTCCTCAGACAGCGTCTGAATCTGTCCGGAAAGAGATACGACTTTATTGTTATTTCAAATATTGAAAGTGTCCCAGAAAATGTGAGTTCAGGTGGTTATGATTGATTTGATTCAAAAGAGTAGTCCTGCCTGATCGTGCAGCTCCTGCAGCTGGAGGGTAACCTCTGCACCACTCGCTCTGCTCTCCAGCTCGGCCTTCTGACTCTTCAGTGCGCTGATCTCCTCTTGGAGAACTCCCACCTTCTCCTGAGACACCCTCAGCTCTTCCTGGTTCTCCGTCATCTGAAAGAGATTACCACCACGAGTGTCAAGTGAAGATATTTTCTATACAAAGTCATCTAAATTGAGTGATTAATAACAGGGTCTACATTCTCTTTGACAGCCAAGGACGCTTTAAGCTGTTTTATCACTTGATTATCAATCAAACGGAAGAAAGAACATTAGCAAATATTTTGATATCCTTTTTTATTCAAAACAATTAGACAAAATGAAAATAACCTGCAGATTGATAATGAAACGCATCATAAATTGCAGCCCTTCTCCTTAGATTTCTTTTTCAATGTACTAGTTATGCTGCTTCAGTTACAAGGTATTGAGAATGCCGAGGACCAGCGCAGCTACTATCTTACACAGAACAGTTCTCCCAACTGTGTGCCAACAGCTTGTTTGGTTATTACTTGAGTGGGCTGCAGAGTTCGGACCTGAAGCCCATGATTTTGGAGTTTGATGTTCAAGTATATTATCAGTATATAACATTCAATTCTTCTTCTCAGATTCAAAATAACTCACCAGTTCTATGTTCTCTTGAAGGTCAAACTTCAACTGGCTCCCTTCCTCCTTGGTTTTCTCCAGATGCTCTTCCAGCTGTTGGATCTGAAGCACATTGCAGGAAAACTTACTAAACCTTTCTGTTAAATGTAAGCGTGTGTGAGAATGACAATAAGTGAGTGACAAACTCTGACCTGCAGAAGTTGTTGAGCCTCCTGCTCTTCTTTCAGCGACTGAGGCTCAGAGCTGAGCTGCTGCTGTAAATCACACTGCATCTGAACAGCAGAGAAAACACATGAGGAACGGGACACGAGTTTGTTCTGGAAGTTATGACTTCCTGGTGGCTTATAATTATCTTCCCTGGATTACGGAAATGTCTCCCATATATTTAGCTTGAGTTTAAAAAGGGAACTGTGGATACATGTTTATTCAAAACAGCTCATAATTATTCATTTTAGATTTCAGGAGAATGTGAGAATTATTGATGAATTGACATTCAAGTAATCTTCAGCACTCTTTGAAACTACTTCACATTTGGCAATAGGCGCTTTCACACCGCAGTACTTTCCCCACAAAGGTTCATCTGAACTTAGTTCATGAGAACTCTTTAGTTCTCATGAACTAAGTACAGATCGCGTTCACATAAGTCCCGGAAGGGAGGATTAGGCAAATGAAGCCGCTGATGTCACTTCTTCTTCTTCTGCTTTGGGTTTACTGGCAGGCCGCAAACTACTTCACGGCGTATACTGCCGCCCAAAGCCTTCCGAGTAAATCGCCAGAACGCCGACACCTCCTCTCCACCGCTCCCATGTTTTCTTTTGTGTTGCCATAAGTTCCTAATAATGCTAATGCGAGGATAATAAAATGGCGGCTTCACAAAACCTTTTTGGAGTTTTGCAATCCGCCCAGCCAATCAGACTTAGGAACCTTTTTTTGACGTTTGTCTCGGACTTCATTATTTCGCTTAAGGTTATGTTGTTGATGTTGGCCCGCAGTGAGAACAAATGTTTGCATCAGAGCGTGTTTCCCGTACCCAAAGTGCTTCAGTGTCTGTGTGCACTGCTAAGATGCAGGGCCCATTATTCGGAATTTAAGAATGGACCCGTGTTTAAAAAGTTTAAAATGAAGGCATATGTTAAAAATGCAAGGAGAGCTCCTGTTACACCTGACCTGCCGGCCACCGCCGTCTTCGGAGTCTGTGAGGAAGAGGACAGTGTTTTCATATGTTTTCAAATGTTCCTACATTTCTTTTTAGGTCACTTTCTTTTTGCCATGGTTTTTTATATTGCATGCCTTTTTTATCTGCTGTGCCACTTTTGCTGCAACACTATACATGTCCACGCTGTGCGATTAATAAAGGACTTCTGAAGTGTCCAAATGAGACTAATAAACGTCAGCACGCCAAACATAAGCCGCCTTTAGCTTAGCGGTCGGTGTTGATGTAAAGCAGGGTTGGGGAGCCGCTTTCACAACAAGCACTTTGCCGTACTTAGGTCCCAGCACTTAGTACCCCCATGGAACTAAAGAGCAGATCGTGTTCACACCGGAATAAGTTCCGAGGGAAGATTACGCAAATGAAGCCGCTGACGTCACTTCTTCTTCTTCTTCTGCTGAGTCTCATTTGGGTTTACCAGCAGGCCGCAAACAACTTCACGGCGTATACTGCCACCCGAAGTCCCCGGCCGGAGGTCCCCGGAGTTGGGGATTGGCTTCAGTAGAAGCCTTCCGAGTAAATCGCCAGAACCTCCTCATCACTCGGAGGCAATTAAGGTCTGAACCCATGCTTTGAAAAACACTACTTTACTTGCATGTTATCTAATCGTCTGTTCCGCGGTGCCGTAGACACGTTTTTTTTGTTGCAATTATATGCCTTTGTGGTGTGTTTGATTGCAACATTCAACCCAATGGAAAATAGCTAACCAGTTAACACAATAACCAGTTAAACAGGAACACAGGTTATTATTTTTATTTCGTCATATTTATCCCACCACAACTTGAAGGCTGGTCCGCGAAAATATTTTCTAACATGAAACCGGTCCGTGGCGCAAAAAAGGTTGGGGACCGCTGGTCTATATGATCATATGACCGATGAACAGATCACAACTAAAGACACGCCTACAGCTCCTTATGCGTACTGCAATTTTTGAATTGCCGGAGCTGCGTTCCGGGGCTCTCCGTCAGCACTACACCACATGATGACACGCTACGCTGGTGTTGTGTTCAAGGAACCTGTCGTTGGCCAGGAAAAATAGAAGCTCCCTTGTTTAATTATTTTGCGGTCTAGATTTCTTTAATCTCTTTATTTTTTCGTGTGTTTATAAATTACCTCCAGGGCCGTATCAAATGGTCTTGCGGACCATATATGGCCTGGAGGCCGGAGGTTCCCCACCCCTGATGTAATGAAATGCAACAGTATTGTAGTTTATAGCCCAACGTTAGCTTTTTACTTCGGGAGAGTACAAAATAATCCGGGGGCCCAGCAGGAATTTCCCCAAGAAACTGGGCCTGATTATAGTGGGACTGGTGTTACTACTCCCCCCCTTTTGTTGTGCTCTTTGTTCTCTCTGCTGTGCAGGTACACCTGGCTCCGCCTTCCTCAGGTGTTCCCAGTTGCCAATCAGCCGAGCATAAAAGAGGAGACTGAAGGAGAAGGAGGAGGCCGATCACTACTCCGGATGTCTCTGCTGTGGCAGAGCTCTTTTGCCTTTTTGTTGTGTTTCCTGGAGGACGTGTTAGTATTAGGTTTTCGCGGCTTTATTTCTCCCGTTAGGTTCTGTGTGATTTTGGGTAGCGGATGAAGGCTCTGGATCCTACGGCCCGTGGTGTGGTTGGCCCAAGTCCCCTCCGTCTTTTTGTTTGTTTTACCTGTCCTCCAGTGGAATGATTTAGTATTGTGGCAATAAATGTATGATCACAGTTTAGTGCCTACGTGTTGTGTACTTTTGTTTTATGTTGCGGACTGCCTCACGAGCCACTACTATTGAGTAGGGAGGCGGGTCGTAACATATGGGGGCTCGTCCAAAGGCTGTCTCGGGCAGGTGCCGGTGTGGTGAGTAGTATTACTTTCTAAAAGGCCCTTGACAACATTTTGTTGTTTGTTTGGCTGTATAGCGTAGAGTGGCAGTGATGGATTTCGACTTGGAGGGGTTTGTGGGTGATTCGACTCGGGGGAAGTTGGATGCATGTAGCAAACAGCAGCTAGGTCTGATCGCAGGCAAATTTGACGTTGTAGTCAATAAGCAGAACAAGAAACAAATCATTAAGGGACAGCTGTTGGCTGCGCTTATAGAGCAGGAGGTATTGTCAGAGGAGGAAGTAGACGTTCCCATGGACGACGGGACAGAGGTCTCTCAGAAAGTGAGCAACCTTCAACTTCAGCTAGAGCTGCGCAAGCTGATGGTTAGAGAGAAGGAGAGTGACAACAGACTGAGAGAGAAGGAGATCGCCTGTAATCTCGAATTGAGGAAGTATGAGGCGGAGTTACGTTTGAGGGAGCTGGAGCTGACGTCTCACCAGACTCAGCAGTTGGGGTCTGCGCAACCTCATGATTTTGACGTAGGCAAGTCTACTCGGTTTATCCCAGTGTTTAACGAAAAAGACGTTGATAGCTATTTTGTCCTGTTTGAGCGTGTAGCAACAACGTTTAAATGGCCTGGGAACATGTGGACCGTTATGCTGCAGTGCGTTCTCGCGGGTAAAGCGCAGGAGGTGTATACTGCGTTATCTGAGGAGGTTAGCCGGGATTATGAACAGGTGAAAGCTGCAATTCTGCGCGCTTATGAGCTGGTGCCTGAGGCATACCGTCAAAAGTTTCGTGGTTTGAAAAGACAAGATTGTCAAGCGTATGTGGAATTCGCCCGTGAGAAAGAGGTTCTGTTTGAGCGATGGTGCTCATCGACGGGGACAAAGTCTCTAGAGGACCTAAAAACATTAGTGCTCATGGAAGAATTTAAAAAACGGTTTGCCTTACACAGTAGCCACATACCTCAATGAGCAGAAACCGGTGAAACTGTTTGATGCTGCGGTTTTGGCTGACGAATATGCGCTTACTCACAAGACTGAGAGGACTAGGGCACAGGCCGGGTTTGTGGACAATGATATCAGAGAAACCCCAGTCTTCACTAAAGTGCCATGGCAGTCCAGCAGGCCAAGAGTTGCTGAAGAAAAACCGGGAGAGGTGAATTTGGGATCTACGGATAGGCCAGTGTGTCATTACTGCAAGAAAAGAGGTCATATTGTTGCGAATTGCTATGTTTTGCGGGATGAAAATAAGCATGTAAAGACGGTCGCTTTGATGAGTACTTCAAAGCCAGGGTCTCTCAAATCAGAACTGAAAGTTTTTGCTCCGTTTCTCATGAAGGGAATGGTGTCTTTACCGGGGAAGAACAGGGTTCCAGTGACCATTTTGAGGGATACAGCAGCTTCGCAATCCTTTATGATGAGGGGTGTGTTGCCCCTCTCTAAGGAGTCTGCTGTGGGTTCGGGTGTTCTTGTGAGGGGGTTTGGTATGCAGTGTGTGGGTTCGCCATTGCATAATATTCATCTTGAGTCAGATCTGGTCACAGGTCCGGTAACTGTCGGGGTTCGGCCATGTTTTCCCATTGAAGGGGTTGATTTGGTCTTGGGGAATGATTTAGCCGGTGGCAGAGTGCCCGTTAAACCGGGGGTGAATACGGTTGCAGTCACCCGCGCAAAGAGTGGAGTTGACGTTAGTGATGGTGATCTGTTTGACAGTTTTACGGCTACGGAGTTGGACGGACCGATCAGGGACCCGCCATTATGTCGTGAGGGTGGGACAACAGGTACGATAAGCCGCGGGGCTGTTCGTAAATCTGTCGCTGCCGGTGTGGTGGCGCGGTCCAGTGCTGAAAGTGACCTCCCTGTCACCTCGGAGGCCCCGATCGCTGCGGAGACTCTGGTGAAGGTTGAGTCTCATTTGGCACACTTGCCTGACGCGCAGCGGGCAGATGTACTGGACCTGATCGTGAGGTGGAGCGCTCTGTGTCGTACCGTTCTGGGAGATTTGATTGACACCAGCGGGTGTATTCCACCATCGGAAAGGAGGCACCGGCTATGGTGGTAGTATTGTGTGTTGTTAACCTGTCGGGTGTGTGGAATGAGTGGTGGTGAGCACGTCTGTCAACTAAGGTTGATTGTTGTGATTGTTTTGTTTTTTTTAAAAAAGAAAAAAATCACTAACTCATGGTGGGGGTGTTACGTACTCCCCCCCTTTTGTTGTGCTCTTTGTTCTCTCTGCTGTGCAGGTACACCTGGCTCCGCCTTCCTCAGGTGTTCCCAGTTGCCAATCAGCCGAGCATAAAAGAGGAGACTGAAGGAGAAGGAGGAGGCCGATCACTACTCCGGATGTCTCTGCTGTGGCAGAGCTCTTTTGCCTTTTTGTTGTGTTTCCTGGAGGACGTGTTAGTATTAGGTTTTCGCGGCTTTATTTCTCCCGTTAGGTTCTGTGTGATTTTGGGTAGCGGAGGAAAGCTCTGGATCCTACGGCCCGTGGTGTGGTTGGCCCAAGTCCCCTCCGTCTTTTTGTTTGTTTTACCTGTCCTCCAGTGTATGATTTATGATTGTGGCAATAAATGTATGATCACAGTTTAGTGCCTACGTGTTGTGTACTTTTGTTTTATGTTGCGGACTGCCTCACGAGCCACTACTATTGAGTAGGGAGGCGGGTCGTAACACTGGTCAGTATAAGAATCTCTAACTATAGTACTCAGTGTTTACCATCACCATCCTGTCCTCCAGCTGGTCTCTGAGCTGCTGCTTCTCCTGCCTCAGCCCCTCCAGGGTCTCCTGCAGCTGGTGTCTGTCCTCACTGAGAGACGTCACTCTGCTCTGCAGCTTCTCCATCTCCTCTGTGGAGCTCTGACCGCTGGTCTCCTTCACAAACGGCACATCTCTTTCTGCACGGACACTCTCAAGCTGCTCCTTCAGATCCTTGATCTGTTTGACATGGGGTGATTTCAAACTTCTTATCAGAACATGTACAATAGAGGATCAGTTTGAAGACATGTTCTTTTTTTTAAATGTCACCTCACCTGTTGATCCAACTCAGATTCCTTCTGCTCACAGAGCTTCAGGTGCTCAGAGCTATGCTGCTTCTGCTCTTGGAGCTTCTCTTGAAGAGAATGAAGACCGCGCAGAGTTTCTTCAACCTGAACATAAGAGAACAGTTTATATATAAAATAGGGCTGTCGGTCGATTAAAATATTTAATCGTGATTAATCGCATGATTGTCCATAGTTAATCGCACATTTTTTATTTGTTCTAAATGTACCTTAGAGGAATATTTTTCAAGTTTGTAATACTCTTATCAACATATGAGTGGACACATATGCTTTATGCAAATGTTTATTATCCTTTGAACAATGACAAATATTCTCATGAATATTAAACACAACAACCTCTGAACATTACAAATATTCGCCTCAATTCAACCTGGAACCTCTCTCATACAATACAGTGTGTGTGTGTGTGTGTGTGTGTGTGTGTGTGTGTGTGTGTGTGTGTGTGTGTGTGTGTGTGTGTGTGTGTGTGTGGAGAGACACTGATGGATCGTTGGAGCTATGTGCAACTCAAGGCATATGCTCGAACAGGAGCTGCCTGGACGCTGTGATCAAGTTGCGCGCACTATCCGTGCCGAGTGTGCTGACTTTCCGTACAATGTCCCGCTGTCTGCTTCCTGCATAAAGTCAAGTGCTCAGCGCATGTTGTCGGCGAAATGTCGCTCCTCTGTTTTCATTGAAACAGCTCCTTATATCCGTTAGCGCAGCTAGCTAGCACCAGATGCTAACAACAACAATACACGTAAGCTCACGCGCCTCACGCGCCCCACAAACACACACACACGGTCCTCGATGGCCAGTCGGTGCCTGCCGCTGAGCGTGGAAGTGTGGTCTGCCGCAAGCGGCCGGCAGGAGCGAGGCTGTCAACATCAGCTTGTAGATGGTATTTTAAACTCGATGCGCTCTGAAACTACGGGGCGGCCGAGTTACAAAAAATACACATGCGTTAATCGCGTTAAAATAATTAGTGGCGTTACAATTTGTTTTTGTAATTAACGCGTTAACTTGACAGCCCTAATATAAAACATACTTCTGAAAAGGGAAACTAAACATATAGCTTAAAGGGGACCTATCATGCAAAATGCACTTTGTGATGTCTTTTATACATAAATATGTGTCCCCGGTGTGTCGGGGTACTCACGCAGCGTCAGAAAATAAAACCCTCTCTCTTTTCCTCCGTACCCAAATCTTTTAAAAACGGGTGTACAACGAGCGGATACAGATTCCATCCGAACTGACGTCAACTCGGCAGCGGACCCACCGGAAGTTGCTATCAGAAACAATGCCTGACGTGTTTTGGACGTCTTTGTTTACATTAGCAAGCCTCACTAACACTCAGAGCTAACCTGTACTGTAGAGCACATGTGTTTAAAAAGCAGGAAATAAAAAAAGAACTCACCTTGTGGTAAACCCGCAAGAGAAAAAGTATTTGAGCTCCGTACTGTTTCAGAAATAATCCTTGACGTGGTTTAAACAGGATGGCGTTTTATCACAAACAAATTTAACTTTATCTCCGGTAGAATTCTGATCAGGCATTAGCTCCGCCTCCTCTTATTTATTCTTTTCAAGCTAAGGACCCAAAATCCGCGTTTCTCAAACAGGACTTCAAAAGAGGGGTTTGAGCAATATGAGGCATGGCTACAATGGGTGATCCGTTTGGTATTTTGAAAAAAAAACTTCACAGACATGTTTGGTATAGGTATGGCCTTACAATATATTTTTCAAATATAGCATGATAGGTCCACTTTAAGTGAAAAATGTTGAAAGCAACAAACCTGTTGTTGTAGCTGAGCTTGCTGCTCTAGGCTTAGTGTTTCCAGGTCGATGTTTCTCTGTTTGTGCTCTTCAAGTTGTTGTTCAAGTGAATGTAGAAGGCTCTCAGTCTCTGTAGCCTAAAAATAGGAAAATAAATAACAATCACATATTTCCCAATCATCCATAGTAGGGGTCGATATTCCGCATTTGACCGATTATCGGTATCGGCCTTTTAAAAAAAAAAAATCAAATTACCGATAAAACTTTGGCTCTGATGCGGCCGTTTCTCTGGCTGCAGTCACCACTAGCGCTATCTGATAGGCTATTACTGAAGATTTTCCGGGCTGGAGCCAGCCAGAGAGGCGGGACCTTCTCAGGTTACAGGCAGGTGCGAAAGAACCGACACAGACTGAAGCAAGCAGCAGCGCTGAGCGGCAGAGCCACATGTGTTAAGCCGAAGTTCAATAAACATCCCTATCCCCTATGCTGAAGTTGCAAAAACACCACGATCTTATGATCCAGTTCTATCAGTTTCCCAGTTGCACAGGGACACGGGAAGTCAGTCAGAGTTGGGGGTGCGTGCAGCGTCTCGCAGCGGAGTAACTGTGGTGCGGAGGGGGCTGCGAGTGGAGCCTCGCAGTTTTTCAGGTTGATATGTGAAGCTCATTCGCTAGCCAACATGTATCTAGCAAATGTTTAGCAAAATATTAGAAGTGAGGCTACTAGACTAAAGTTCGGTCTACTGTGATAGCCTCACTTTTAATAGTTTGCAAAACATTAGCGAGCACTAGTGTTTTGCAGTTGCTAGCAGCTTATTGGGATTTTATGCTAGATAGACAGATATAATAAATTAAGCATTATTGTTAGTTAAGCATGTCAGCCTGCAGCCCCACTTCTTGTCTCTCTCTAACTCATTGCAGAAGACTGCACTAAAGAAAAGGGCACAGAGAGGAAACCAGTTGTAAGATGTTTAAAAGTTAATTAAACATAATATAGGCTATGCTTAAATGCATTTCAAAGAAGTTGTGTTGGAGTTTGTGTTATTCTACATTTTGACACCAAGATTTTCTGATTTTACTGCAAATGTATATCGGTTATCGGTCTCCTTGATTACTAATAATCGGTATCGGCCTTGAAAAAGCCATATCGGTCGATCCTTAATCCATAGAATAGGAAAATGTATACAAATGTTAGCAAACGCTCTGTAACACACAAACACTTAAACCACAAAGTGTCAGATCTCAGACACGGACCACTCCCCCTCACCTTTTCCATATTACGCTGCAGGTCGACTTCGAGCAGGCTCTTCTGCTCACTGACAGTCTGTAAAGTATCCTGCAGTTGCTTTATCTGAGGAGGGAAATTGGCACATTCAGTATTTTGAATATTGAAACAGGGATTTTAAAAGATGCAAATGGCGTTTATTAATATTATTTCTTATTATAAAAAAAACACCATGAAGAGACCTAAGCCAACATGAGAAGACTTCAGTATTATTCTTTTACCTCTTTCTGAAGGTTGGTTACTTCCTCAACATGCAGTTCTGAGGTCAGTATTTCTGGCTGGTTAAACTCACATTGGGCTTGGGCAACCTGCACACAAAAAAACGTTTGTTTCTTTTCCCCCCTTTCTAAAAAGATATCAAATAATCAGTCATAAACCAATACTTCTTTCTTTAGAAGAACCAATTTTAACTAACCACCTCCATCCTGTCCTCCAGCTGGTCTCTGAGCTGCTGCTTCTCCTGCCTCAGTCCCTCCAGGATCTCCTGCAGCTGGTCTCTCTCCTCACTGAGAGACGTCACGCTGCACTGCAGCATCTCCATCTCCTCACTGTGAGTGTTGGGCGTCCTCTCAGACAGCAGAGCGTCTCTCTCTACTCGCACACTCTCAAGCTCCTCAGACAGTGTCTGAATCTGTCAAGTTAAAATAGTCCTAATTGTTATTTCAAATAAACAGTGATGTGAAAACAAAGAAAATCATCATTCAGTTCAGATGGTTATCAATCCTTATTTCACGGTCTAGTTGAATACTCGATTCAGATTGGTTAATTCGGACATTATAGAGGTTATTAAGACTCAACTCCTAAGCATTACATTACCATTGCCAAGGAGGATCAAGGGAGAGAAGGAAAGAGGTTAAAAGTCAGGGAAATCAACAGAAGAAGACAGACAGTAAACACTAACAGGAAGGCAGTGTTTCAGGACTGTGAACAGACTTGGACAGTTACGGAAAACCTCGAGCAGTACTGCTGTTCATTTTAAATGAGGTTGTTGTTGCCGCAGTTCCAGCTGTTGGTGTGCCGTGGAACAGCAGTGTGAGAAAAAGTTTTTAGAGAGTACTTGTCCATGGACAAGTGAGTTTGGCAATTTACTACCGAATACATTTTTCACTTGTCCAGAATGGACAAAAATTGGGGCCACTGGAATCTTCTTCTTCGTCATCGTATTTTACATTTCCCCACGGTTTTTACGACACCGCTAACGTAAGTGAGCGGTAAGATTTGACTGCATCACACATAGGGTTGGGTATCGATTGGATTTTAACGATTCCGGTTCTGCTTTTCGATTCCGGTTATTTTCGGTTCTCGATTCCGGTTCTTTGAGACCGGGGGATGTGAGGACAGCGCGAGGACACAGACAGGGCGGCTGCTTCACTTCATAAAGGAAATGGCGGTAAATATTAACAACACAGGAGCTAAAACGCTTAATAACCTTCATTACGTGTTAGAGAAAGAACATAAGAAAGTTTGATAAAGATGAGGCTGTTAAACGGGCAGCGGATGCGCTGTGTGTAGAGAGAGAGAGAGAGAGAGAGAGATGCACCGATCAGATGATCCGGAGCAGAGAGAGAGAGCTGCGGTCCGCGGGGCTCGGCCTCGCCTCCTGTCCTCACAACTCTTATTAATCACGGTACCGGACAATTGTTATTTGTTCCTACTCTGAACCGAGTTTGAACCCGGCCACTGTGCTACACTTCCCGCCCCGCCCCTGTCTACAGTACAGAAAGTGGCGAGATGCATTTCCTGAATCGACAAGCAGAATCGAAACATTTCTAAACGAACAATGGCGGACACGGACAATTTGCGAGCGAGTTCTGCCTTTTGTAAACTGAATGTATCTATAATGTGTCAATAAATGAGGGCGAAAAACGTCACTTGTCCGCCGGACAAGTCAATTGAAAGATCTACTTGTCCGATATTGTAAATAACTCGTCCCGGGCGGTGGGACGTGTGCTTTTTCGCACACTGTACAGTTTTTTTTTGTTCTTACCGGAAGCAATAAGATAATTTTCAAGTCAATACAATTATTTAAAAGATCTCCCATCATCTTTATTTCTAGGCATATATTATGGGTATCAGATATATAAAAAACAAAGTGTTTTCCTCAAAATACCAAACAGATCATACATTTTAGACATCCCTCATATCCCTCTATTTCAGCCCTGTTAGAGAATGGCTGATTCTCTTGTGGCGACGTTTCTGATAGGGCCGTGGGTGTAAAGCCCGCCCACATTTCCGATATTACGTTATATCAGACGCAAATCTGGATCAGCTCCTTTATACCCCCGTTTTTAGAGATGTGGGTATGGAGGAAAAGAGAGAGGGTTTATTTTCAGACACTTTGTGAGTTCCCTTACACACCGGGACTAGGGATGGTATGGAGAACCGGTACCAAGTCAATACAGGTACCAGGTTGGACGGTTAAGCCGATGGACAAACAGTGCTGCTATCACTATATGTGTTACGTCTACTTCCTTAGCTTAACTTTAAACCATTCTGGTTGGTTGGGAACCCTCATCCCGTGTGATGTATCCGGTTTGAGACCCCTCTGATTGGCCACTGTAAATGCCACTCGTCATCTCTCTCAACAGCGCTCTTATTATTGTTGTGAGTCTCCCGCAGGCATGGCGGACAGAGCAAAGCTATCGAAGGTCTGGGTGCACTTTAATTTTTTTTAGTGGCGACAGTGCAAGGTGCAATCTATGTCCTCAATTAGTTGCTTGTAAAGTGGGTAAAACAAGCAACTTAATGAAGCATTTGCAAACGAGACACTCATTGAATCTAAAACGGTGCAGCGTATTTGACAGCCTAAACCAGGGGTCTGCAACCCCTGGCACGCGTGCCAATGGAGGCACGCGGCACCGTAACCAGTGGCACACTAGGAATAAGTGTGCAAAATATTACAATTTTATTTTCGGATCCTGAACGAGACCGCCGCCAGAGTGCGTCCCCCCGTTACCTGCAGAAGGAAGCCATGCACGCAGCGCAGCACCGCACCACTCTCTTGAACTCCAGGTGACTTTCTGCCGCTTCCCTCCGTGGTGGAGGAAAGCACTTCACTAAGTGCAGTACCCATAAGGAGCCGTACACATGCCGCAGTTTTTGCGATCTGCTCATCCCTCATCGAAATAATATGCTACAAAGGGGCGGACTGGCCATCTGTGTGTTGAACCTTCCCGTCGGCTCCCAGACCGTAGTCAAGGAAACAGGGGGATGACTCTCTGTCGTCTCCCAGGGCAGAAGCAACAAGCTTCAGGTTCAATAACCCACTTTAGCTTAATGACTGGAGAGAGCCGAGCTCTTCTTGGGAGGCCGTTGCATTTATTTAGCTGTTCTTCTGTTTCACAAAATACATCAGACCTCTGTTTTTCTGCTTCCTCGTTTCACTTCCAGAAACATACACACGCTCGCTCACTGTCGCTCTACCATCCACACACACACGCCACACCCCTCTCTCTTAAAGGGACAGCAATCTCATCTCACTCTGCATGACCCTAATATCATAACATGTGTGTTCTGGAGAATCACAGAAAGGACGATCGTCCTTATTATTATGCAAACAATTGGCTTGGTGTGTAAGGACCTTTAAAGACATCAAAAAGTGCATTTTGCATGAAAGGACACAAGTTGTTTGTTTCTTTAGTATGTGGGCGTGGGATAATGAGCAGTGAGGCGGTCATTATTGGATTTAGGTTGGTCATGGATCCCTACGTGAAGCCGTTGGGTGTTCTTATTCCAATAATGACCACCTAACTGCACATTATGCCTCACTTAAGATGGTGTCTAAATTCACTAGATTGATTCAAAAGAGTGTAGTCCTGCCTGATCGTGCAGCTCCTGCAGCTGGAGGGTAACCTCTGCACCACTCGCTCTGCTCTCCAGCTCTGCCTTCTGACTCTTCAGTGCGCTGATCTCCTCTCGGAGAACTCCCACCTTCTCCTGAGACACCCTCAGCTCTTCCTGGTTCTCCGTCATCTGAAAGAGATTACCACCACGAGTGTTCAAGTGAAGCTCCATTTTGTACAAAGTTACTTACAGCTTGCCATTTCTTGTGCCACTTGTTCCTGAAGAGGTGATAATTAGTAAATATAAAGTCCAGTTTTACTAAATGTAGCATGATTTTCTGATGTCCATCAAAGCCTTGTAGTAAACCTGAGGTAACTCCTCTGTTGAGACTAGTAAAAACATGCTTTAAGATGACAACAAAGGTGGGGTTAAAGGAGTTTGTAGAACAAACATGATTCTGATGAAGTAAGGATCAAATTAAGAATCATATTGGTGTCAGTAATAGTATGTTTAGATTTTACAATTAATACTTTAAAGCTGAAGTAAGCACAGAGTTGTTGTCAGAGTATTCTACAAAATGTCATTTAGTAAAAAAAGAGTATTCCAGAAGCATTAAGGAAGTCTTACAATTGTTTGCAGCTCCTCTGTCTGTGCACTGGTCTCGTTGGGAGGAGCTTCCTGTTGGGATGTCTGTGCATTCTCCAGCCGTTTGATCGTCTCCCTCTGTTGGCGGTTCTTCTGCAGGGCTGTCCTCAGCTCCTCCTGATTCTCAATCATCTGTTTGGGAAAAAAAGAATTTATGTTTGGGCTACACCAGCGTTTCTCAAAGAGTGGGGCGCAGAGATGTGATAGGTGGGTCGCGAATGGACGGGAGATTTATTTTTAAAAATACTTTTTTTGGACCTCAGGCCAGAATCGAACCTGGGTCCTTGCGGGCGGTAGTGGACTGTTACAGCCGGAGACTCGCAACGGCGGTGGACTTTCACAAGATTTAAAGATCTCCCATCATGCTATTTCTAGGCATATATTATCAGACATATAAAAAACATATTCTAAAGATGTTCGGATTATTGAAAAGTATACAGCTCCCTTTCATCTGAGTGTTGAGAGCTGTATCCATAAATTCATGTTGTGCTCAAAGTGCACCAGATTGATGCATTTCACTTCAACATTAAAAAACAAATCTTCCCGGGGGTGCATGCCCCCGGACCCCCCTAGAAGATGTGAGGTCCACCCCCAAATAAAGCAGGTAAAAATAATTAAATTGAATACATGTTCTTTTAGTAAACACTGAAAACGGGTCCCACAGACCCAAACAGCACACAAAGGTTAAAGGTAAGCATATAATAATGTTAAAATGTGCTAAATATATATACACTGAAAAAAACAACAAAAAAGGAGTAAAAGTAGCTCACGACTCGTTTTATTTTTTTTAAGTAGCTCTCATCCTAAAAAAGGTTGGAGACCCCTGATATAGAACGATACATGTGACCATTTTAAGCTTGGCCTACCATTTTATTGGAGCGATGACGAACAGGTGGGGCTTGAAAAGGCCCACCTGTTCAAAGTGGGGAATGAGAGAACAAGTTTGAGAACCACTGGGCTATACCATTTTACAAAAAGAAAGTCTCAACACAGCTGAGAGAATAAATGTATTTTAAAATCTTGACTGAAATTATTATTATATATCTTTATGCATAACAAATACAACAATCTGCGCAGGTTTTAAGATCATCTGGAAGCAGATTGCAATGTTTGATGACAGTAAAAGAGAAACAGATTGTGCAAAGGCAGTGCGCCTCAGTGGGGGGGTTGAATCTGCATTCAGGGCAGATCATGAGGTTCTACCCATTTGTTCAGAGCGGAGCTGGAAAAAGCTTCTCAAAAGTGATATAGAGATATTGTATATGCTCTTAAATAGCAATCGGATTTTTGATAACAGAAAGAGAATTTCAAAGTTGAGGATATTGTATTTGGAAAATATATTGCAATGATGGTGTGTTAATTATTTCCTTATCATAAACTTAATGGACTTAAAGCAGCTGCGGCCCGTGGTCCGTTTTAAATGGTTAAATTATAATGGAATATGGCTCATGAAACTTGTGCTTGTCTTGTACTTCTGAAATATATATGTAAACAAACATATTGCACAGTATTCATGTGTGCCACATTTTCAATTAAATGTAGTCAATTCAAGTTAAGAAAATGTTCTAACAAATCTTAGTTGATAAAAAAAGCCCGATAACTTCTTTCTATAACAAGCTTGAAATACACCCTTCATATTTCCCCTGAGGCTCCTGTGTTAAGGAGTTATTGTAACACAATAAATGAAACCCTATGGAGAGCTGTGAAGTAGGCGGTTTAAAATATCTGGCAAAAATGTAACTAAATTGGATTTATTTTGAGTGGCCCCGCCTTTCGGATTTTTTCTGTATTTTCTGACATCTATCGACGGCCAAAATCGGCTTGGTGTGTAGGGGCCTTAAGGGACCCCTCCTATATATTTCTAACATAAAACTTTGGGGTACTCAACATTTCCGGGTTCATAATAGGACTCTTGGAGCTCGCAAACAGACTATTATCAAACAGCAATGTAGTCACTCACCATGTCTACATTTTCCCGAAGGTCTCCCTGGAGCTGGTCTCTCTCTGCAGCGAGAGATGTGACTGCAGAGAGCAGCTTCTCCATCTCCTCTGCAGAACTCTGAGCAGCAGCACTCTGCTCAGACAGGAGAGTCTCTTTCTCAGCACGCACACTCTCAAGTTCCTGTGACAGACTCGGCATCTGTTGGGAAGATTTCAAACTGACAGTAAGAACACTGACAAAGAAGGACTGCTTTTGAAAGACTGCAGATCAGACACGTCACTCACATGTTCCCCTAAATCAGACTCCTTCTGCTCGTAGAGTTTCACCAGATCTGAGTGTTTGGTCCTCTGCTGCATCATCTCGTCTTGAAGAGACTGTAGAATAATTTGTGTCTCAGCAGCCTACAAATAAGACACAATATTGTAAATAAACAAACAAGGAATAATTTTGACCAAAGGAAACTTTTATAGCCAGGAAAATAAAGCTGGAGAAGTGGTGACTTCGAGCAAAGGCTGTGAATTTAAAAAGGCTGGCAACATGGAAGCTTAACTTACATTTGTGAACAAATTGGCACAGAGAATATTTTAAAACATATAAAAATATCTCATTTGTGTCACAGACTTTTAAAAGGACGAGACTGTTAGTCAACATTATAAATGAGAGAATTAACAAATCTGTTTTTCTAACAATATAGTCTAGTTGCAAGCACTGAACCCACAAATGTGTACCCCCAAAGTTTTAGCAATAAATCCTATGCAGACAATAGTTGATCAAAATGGCTCTCGCCGATCAGGACAGATTTTGGGGGTTATTGGGTACACCCTCCAGAAAAACGCGGGCTAAAATCCTTGATTATGCGGGCTAAAATCCTTGATTATGCGATCAAACATGCGGGGTTTTATGTGATTTTATGCGGTGAAATTGCGAAATATGCGGAAAGTTGCGAAATATGCGGAAAAAATAAATATTGGGCTGTCTTATTTATTTATTCTCTCTCACACACAACCTGCCACTAACGTTAAACCCCTTTACTATTCAATTAAACACATGCAATGTGTATTTATTGTAAAAGCAATTGGGCTATCACACACACACACACACACACACACACACACACACACACACACACACACACACACACACACACACACACACACACACACACACCACACACACACACACACACACACACACACACACACACACACACACACACACACACACACACACACACACACACACACACACACACACACACACCTCCGCCTCATTCTGTCTTCATTTACTCGTTCGTTATCTGACCAGCTTCAGTCTCGTAGGCTTCTCACCTCGTTTCTTGTAGCCCTCGAAAGGGTTTTGGAGGTCGATGCCTCGGTGAACGTGAGTTGTTTGGCGCTCTTGTCCGCAGCAGCAGAAAGCATTTTCGAATGTTTGAATGAATCAAAGTGGGTCGTCACCGTCGATGTTCTCTTATGCTCCAACACAGTTGCACGGGGTGCAGAATAGTTTCCCCACAGACATCGGGGAACTGCTTTGCCTGGTCTTTAGCAGAGATGTTTGTCGGTAAATGAGATGGATTAGATGTTTTCATCTTGGTGAAGAGAAACTCTCGTGTGAGCTCCACACGTTCACTCTACGGTGTTGTTTACCTTCTGTGATGCGCGAGCTGATGACGTCGCGCATCATCATCATCATCATCACTTCAGGTCAAGACGAGTTCACTTTTTTTTCTTCTCAACTTTGTGTGGAAAAATGCGGGGATTATGCGGCCTTTTGATAAATATGCGGCTTTTTAAAAATATGCGCCATTTTGCGGTAATTTCTGCGATCGCAGAATCGCGTTTTTCTGGAGGGTCTAATTGAGGATGCGGAATGCATATCTGACATTTTCAGAATCAAGAATGGCAGTTCTAACCAGAAAGGGGCTATATGTGCAATCTCGGTGGGCAGATTTTTACTACTTCGAATAGATTAGCAATCTGTCCAATCTAGAGTCCCCTAAAACTACAAAATCGACCCAAAATTCATAAAAATCAGCCCACCAGAAGCAACAACGTGGCCTCTTTCTGGTTAAAACGGCCATTTGGACCCTGAAAATGTCAGAAATGGATTAGACATCCTCAATAACCCCCAAAGCCAGTCCAAATCGCTCAAGCCATGACGGTAATTCATGATAATTAAGGCAACTTGTGGTAATTGTGCACATTTTCCAACATATACAAGTAAAGCCCCTGACACACCAAGCAAACACCAAAGAACACGTCCCGAAGACGACGGTTGTGTCGCCTCACGTCTCCTGCGTCTTGGCCAACAGTCGCAAAGACTTCAGCCGACGGCCAAGTAGGCATATGAACTGCACATGCGTGAGTGGCAATAACTCTCCTTACCAGCAGTAGTGTGTATTCATCATTCAAAAGAGGCAACAACCGGAAGACAGACAGTGTGATATATACAAACTTCAGCTCTCTGAAGCACAAAGAAACTATTTAAGCATTGTGGCTGGCAACCTTAAAGTACTGCTGCTACCACATTCCATGCATCAGTAATTATAATCCAAGATTATATTAATATAAAACATAACACTGACAGGCAAATGATGTATCATCATGTACATCTGTATCCTCTGACTTTTATTGTAGTATAGCTAATTGTATCCTCATTCTAATGTGATATCTGATGGCTGTAGTTTGAAGGTACGAAATAAAGTTTTGTATTTTGCAGTAGTACAATGTACAACTGTACAATGTGAACAATCGACTAAAATACAATAAGATAGAAATAGGCCTACAATAAAAATAGCCACATCGTCCAGGGTCCTGTCCGTTAAATACTTGAAGAAGCTATTGTCCACCTCATGCAGGAAGTGTGGCAGCAAATTACGTGGCAACTGAGTTGGTCTTCGGTTTCTTCATTCTAGATCGCCATGATATAAAATAAATTATTGCGTCCAGTTGAGATGAAAAATAATAGACGTCTGTGTGTGCCTTCTTCACTTCCGTTTCGCTTCTCATGCACTGATTCGCTAAGCTGAACAGCCAATCAGAGTGATTTATTTTTCTGACAGCTCAAGGCGTTGGCACGGCCGAAAAGACACGACGGTGCGGGACACGACGGTGCGGGACACACCAATCCGAGTAGGGCGACAGGTCGCTCATCGACGGCCAGACATCTATCGGCGGCCAAAATCGGCTTGGTGTGTAGGGGCCTTAAGGGACCCCTCCTATATATTTCTAACATAAAACTTTGGGGTACTCAACATTTCCGGGTTCATAATAGGACTCTTGGAGCTCGCAAACAGACTATTATCAAACAGCAATGTAGTCACTCACCATGTCTACATTTTCCCGAAGGTCTCCCTGGAGCTGGTCTCTCTCTGCAGCGAGAGATGTGACTGCAGAGAGCAGCTTCTCCATCTCCTCTGCAGAACTCTGAGCAGCAGCACTCTGCTCAGACAGGAGAGTCTCTTTCTCAGCACGCACACTCTGCAGCTCTTCAGACAGCTCATCCAGCTAGAAGTTTCAGAAGGAAAAAAACTCCGTTGCAATGGGCTGGTGGAATTGTGTGCGCAACACAAAGTTTGCAGATCCCCAGGGCTTTCGAAAACTCTGCGCCCAGCGGAAAAAAAGAAAAAAATGGACGAGGCTTGTTTTGTCATTTCTATCACTTTGAATGCAATCCAAAACAAACTATTAACAGACGCAGACCATGGCTGGATAGATGCAGGAATGAGTCTTAACCTGGAAATAGTAGCATTTTAGCCATTCAGGTCCCGTCTTGTCAGTCAGTGGTTGGGTTATGATTGCCCGGTCGTTACTTTAAGACTATATAAACATACATACAAATATATAATGGAGGGATTATATCTCTTCTGGCCTGGGAGCGCCTTGGGATCCCCCAGTCAGAGCTGGTTGATGAGGGGAAAAGAAAGTTTGGGGCTCTCTGCTGGAACTGCTACCCCCGCGACCCGACCACGGATAAGCGGGAGAAGATGGATGGACAAATATATAATATATATAAAACAATGTATAATATTACATAATTGCCTGAACTCAGCCGCAGCCTGGCTGTGGGTCTGTGTGTGTGCTCGGACCGGGCCTCGCCGTGTCCCGCTGTCTCAGGCTGAGAAATCCGCGGAGCTGCAGCTGAGAAAAATAAGGCTGAGTGTGTGTGTGTGTGTGTGAGGAGCTCCGCGGATTGGTCCATTTGGTCACTTGTTCCCAGAAGAAAAAGAAGGAAAAATAGAAATGTCCAACGAGGCATTCTGGGGCAGGTCTTCTCTGTGTTAGAGTTCTAATCGCTACAGGGTGTACTTTGAGGGTTTGTGACTCTGCAGACCGTTTACATGCAGAACAAGCTACATAACACACAAGGGGACGGGTAATAACCGGAAAAGCATGACATGGAACCTTTAAGTATTTATCATTTGAATTAAGTGATACTATTTTAATAGTCAGACTAAGACTTTGAAAAACCCCTGTTCCGAACTTTGCCGAGTTACTATGCAGGGTATATGCAGGAGTCCTGAAGTCAAATGTAATACCTTTTAAGACCTTTTTTAAGACCCTTTCCATACATTTTAAGACCTCATCGCAACTTCGAGTTCTAACCGGTTACATTGGCGACACACTTTACCTCACATTGACTATATTGATTGTAAGATAGCTCAACTAAACAGAGTGCAGACAGACGACTGAAGCCTCCTCTCCACATGAACTGCAACCTCTCTGTGAAGGTCAGGTTTAATGCAGCATGCTGCTTTGTTGCTTCTGTACCCTGTGCTCTTTCATTCCAGTAGAACTCCTCAGAAACCAGTATTTGATCAATAAACAAAACAATTGACAAAACTTTGAACGATGAAATATATTAAACTTTGGTGAGCTTCAGCGGTAATGCCATATAGGAGCTCCCTCACAAATACCCAGGAGTTAAATTGGGCTGGGGCTGTCCGGGGCTAAGCCCGGCACAGAGGACGATGCTCTGACGTCATCACCCTCACACATTTGTCATATGTTTACAAAAAACGATATATATGTTAAGACTTTTCTCGTTCTTAATATAGACTATAATTAGGGTCGATATGTGTTGACCGTACTTTAAAATAGCAGATCTCTGTGACCGGATATAGTTTGGCTTAGACCCCGGCCCCACGAGGATGCATACAGTAAAACGTATACGCAAAAAAGTCTTCCGTTCACACGCATTCGATTCATTAACGTGTCCGTTCACACTAGACCGCTGGAAATGCTGGAAACGCTGTAGTACATATGCCAGGCCTGTAAGTGGTGCTGCTGCCGCCACAAAATACACCAAAAGCAGCAAAGAAGACCCTGGAGCATGGTTGCCCTTCTGTTTATTCTCCGGAGGACGGAGTGTTCTCCTGCTGTAGGCTATATCTCTCAGGTAGTCCACCAGCAGATAACCCCCCTCCCCCAGAGCGGAGCAAGGCAACGAAACTTAAAATAAGAAGCAGCATTTTATGGCACGCTATGCATGGGGCCACCTTGAGGGGGTTTCCACGACATGTTGTTTCAGTAAATTAAAGGGTGTTTCATGTTGTCGTTGCTGTGGACCTTCTTAATACCTTGGAAAAGGCCGTTTAATACTTTTTAATAGCCTTCATTTTCGCTAAATTGATTCATCAACATTTAATACTTTTTAAGACCCTGCGGACACCCTGCTATGAGTTTTTATTTATTAAATCAACCAAACATTTTTTTAAATTTATAAATCCATGTATATCTTGGATTAAGCCGCAGCGACACCCAACTGATTCTGATGTCCTACTGTCCATGGAGGATGAATGGAGGACTCACCTGCTTCATCAGACTGTCCAACTTCTCTGGAAGAGTCTGGAAAGAGGCCAGCTCAGCTTTGAGCGCTCCCTCTGCTTCCTGAGACACCGTCAGCTCTCTGCTCAGCTGGGCCACTCTCCTTTCAAGCTCCATGCTGTCTATCAGATCTAGGACAGAAAACATCTTACAACTCTGATCTCATTCCACAGATTGAATGTCTACTCTTATAAACACCTGACTTTGAACCTACTTTGTGGTACTTTTCCATCCAGCAGTGAGGTGAGCTTTGTGTTCTCGTCAAATACCACATTCAGCTCTTTTTGGAGATCGCTCTGCATCTTTCTGAAGCGCGTCTTCTCTGTGTCGAGTTCACAGCGCAGGCTTCTCCCCTCAGCTTCCATCTTCTCATGGTTGGCACTCAGAATCAGCTGGAGAGGAGATAATGACAAGACACATTAGATTTAAAAATAATAATAAAAAAAAGGCATGCAATTTAACTTTTAAATAAAAGTGACCTTTGACCAACCGACACCAATAACTAAAAATCAATACAAAATACGTTTATTTTCTTTCCATACTTGTACAAATATGGTTGGATAAAAAAATGTCCTCCAATTTGAATTATATTTTGGAAGATATCCCTTCTTCTTTTACCAAAATTATCTTTTGGCAATTTATGTCTTTAACGTATTGACCAAAAAAAAGGAAGCTTGCAGGAGGGGTTTTTACCTTCTGAAGGTCGTTCTGCCCTTTGAGGGCAGGAGAGTTGGACTTGAAACTTTGAAAATGTACAATATTGGACAAATATTATCTTAATATTACTTAACACTAGAACCGCCAGAGG